>NC_064807.1:13817355-13962103 GCF_023721935.1 Panthera uncia
CCCACCAACAGTGCAAGAGGGTTCCCATTTCTCCACATCCTCTCCAGCATCTACAGTCTTCTGATTTGTTCATTTTAGCCACTCTGACTGGCATGAGGTGATATCTGAGTGTGGTTTTGACTTATATTTCCCTGATGAGGACTGATGTTGAGCATCTTTTCGTGTGCCTGTTGGCCACCTCGATATCTTCTTTAGAGAAGTGTCTATTCATGTCTTCTGCCCATTTCTTCACTGAATTATTTGTCTTTTGGGTGTGAAGTTTGGTGAGTTCTTTAAAGATTTTGGATACTAGCCCTTTGTACCAGGTTTCATTTCAAACTTCCCCTTAGATATATCCATGGTCAAACTTTTGAAGGATTTGATAACAATATTCTTTGGCCTTAACCTTGTTTGTGGTGAAAATGCTAGTGTTGAGGGAAAAAGAAGAATTATAGAAGATCATACAAGACACCAGTCTACAATATCTGGGTCCATCAGCCCTAGAAACTGTGTGTTATGAGTACCCTCTACCATTAACCAACAAAAATTCATAAAGAGAAAGAATTTGAATCATGTGCTCTTAAGACCTATTACAACCTCACAATTAATTTTTGGTTTTCAATCCTAGTAATTCTCCTATGCCACATTTAATCATTCTCCCTTCACTGTCTTTGGCTCAACACAAACAAAACTATGAGAATCATGAGAATTCAACTAGTTGTGTTTTTTCTTTCTTTTTTTTTTTTTTTTTTTTTGGTCATTTTTGGTGGTTTACCACAGAAACAAATCTTGCTTTTCAAAAATCAACCTCCTAGAGATTAAAAAGCTCTATTCAAAGGAAAAGCTATAAAAGCAAATGCAAAAAAGAAACAACACACTTCACCATGGGTTTCATCTTGGTGATATTCCAAAAAACTTTATCCTAACAAATCTTATGAATTTATATTGGTCAGAACCTCTTAAACCTTCAGGGAAGTGATCAGAAATTTCTGAAATCTCATGTCTTCCATAAAGCCTCTCTTGCACACAAATTCGCTCACATCTTGTGCAGATACAATTGAAACATGGTACAGGGTAGAGTACACACTCCGATGTATGCCCCCAAAAAGTACTGATTAACAATATATAAGGAATGCCTTTCACACATTTCTTCTTCTCAATTTTTGTCCTTTCAGTATCTAGCTCAAATTTTCGCTCCCAACAGACTCTTCCTCTGACAACTCTAGCTCAAACATAATCTTTATCTACTTATCTACTTCATTTGTGTGACTTACTCTGCCTGTTAATTATGTTTGTTTGTGGAGCCCCCAGAATGGAAATCCAAGCTGTGTGTGGCCATTGAGCATGTCAGTGGGGCTTATCGGATTTGCCTGGCCTGGGATCTAAATGAATGAGTGGCCAAGCAAGTTTAGGGGAAGAAATTCATGCTGAGAGAAGAGAGAATCGAGGTGTATATGTTTGGTTCAAGATGACTGGGTTCTTAGGGAAGAGATGATTATATTTTGGTGTATGACCCTCAAATTATTCACAGCATAGTCTTCAAGGATCGGTTCCTGAGTCCTGAGGTGGAGCACAGGACTGCAATAAACATGAAATTAAAATGTTAGAGCTCTGTTCTCTAGCTGATAAGAAACTGAGTGGAGATAGCAGTGCCTTGCAGCAGAAAGTAACAAAAATGGACAGAAGACATTTCCTCCAGACAAGTGACATGACCTTCAGGGTTCTCAGCTAGAAACAACAGAGGAAAGACAGCCAGGCACCCTCAGGTGGGGGCACTGCCCAGGTGGGGAGTTCAGCTTAGCAGAAATCTTCTGGGCTAGGATCTAGCATGTGCTCAGCCAGGTGTAGCATCAAGCCATGACGATATAAAGCTGGAATTACAAAAGACAGCATGTCCAAGAAACCCTTCAGCCACCCAAGAGGCTAAGAAGAACATGAGAGGGACTAAAACTTCTTTAAAGGTGCAGCGGTGGAAGAAGGAAGGTAAAGAAGCCATAAAAAGCATTTTTGTTTTCCAACGCTGCTACTCTCTTGGTCAGCTTGGGTGGCATATTTACTGTTGTATATTTTTATTTAAATATATTAAGTAGATCCTCTAACTGCAAGTTCCCTGAGGGTGTATACTCAACTGTATGGACTTTTAGCATCCCCGATTCTACACAATACTGTCTATGGAAAAACACATGCTCACACCCTTATGATTGGTTAAATTGAATTAGGAAATGCTTTCTTATTATAATAGTAAGACTGGCTGAGTTCTCCCTGCTTATCTGGCTCAAATAGGAGCTTTCGCCAGTATTGCTTCTGCATCCAGAGGATGTATAAGATTTGTGAGAACATAAGCAACTGGCAGAAAATTAATAGAGCGGACAAAGCTGAGGGAAATTAGTTGGGCATCTTATGCAAAGCCTGTATTTTGGCTGGTGTTCAACTCCATTTTTTTTCTCTTATTCATCCAGACTAAAATGTGTGTTCTCTCATTTCAAGAGTAAGAAACCAAGAGCGAATGGAGGGATTGTTTGAGTCACAGCAAGTATCTTTGCTAAAGAAGATTATATATGACACATACAAATTAGATTTGGAGAGAAGAGTGAAGGGCAGGGGATTAGGAATCATGTTACAAAATTGGGGAAAGAAAAGATGAATCAAATAATGTGGAAGAGAGTAGTGAAACAGCGAATCTATAAACCCTGACCAGTCTAGCTACATTTCACACCCTGGACATTATAAACTGAAGATATCAACAGCTGGAGATGGGGAAGGGGGACATGAGAGGTCAGACCACAGTATTTTAAAATACAGTTGTGGCACAATAAGGAATGTGCTGTGCCTCCTGAAAATGCATTTAATCCTAATTAGTTTAGAAGCTCTGAGAAAAGGAAAATGCTAGTACATTTTTTAAAGCAGGGCTGGTAAATTATAGCCCATGGGCCAAATTTGACCCGCCGCCTGTTTCTGTATGGCCCACAAACCTGGGAATGGTCTTTACATTTTTTTAATGGCTGAAAAAAAAATCAAAAGAAGAATAATGTTTCATGACACACGATGTTATATGAAATTCAAACTACAGTGCCCATAAATAAAATTTTACAGGCACACAGCTATACATATTCACTTACACATTGTCTATGGATGCTTTTGTGCTCTACTGGCAGAGGTGAGTAGTTGTGACAGAGACCACAGTACCCAAAGCCAAAAATATTCTCGATCTGGCCCTTTATAGAAAGTTGGCCTACTCTTACGTTAGAGAATTCAGTTGGATGGTAAGTTGACTTGATTTTTCATCTTCAGTATAAAGAGGGTTTTATCCACCCACGTTGTTGTTGAACAGGAGTGGCTACAGGACGGTCTTATTCCACTGGACTATTTGACAACATGTGGGTCCACGTTACAGTCATGCCTGCTGCTCTATGTGTTTTTGCCCCTTGAAAGAAAACCCAGTCCCCCTGAAGCCTAAGGAGATTATTTTATAGTGACTGGTCTTAATCCTACTGTGTATACAAATTACTGTTTCACATGTCATCATGTTTCTCCTTTTTGAAAATGCTATCAAAGAGCACAGTTTACTTTGCTACATCTCACATACAACTATGTTGCCAAGCAAAATGGCCCCATCACTCTGGGTTATGACATAATCGTGTCATTACTTTGGAAACACAACTACAACATCTTTCTGGGACACAACAGACCTTCAAAACGGGTTAGATGTGGATGGGGATTGTAAAGTGGATTAGTAAAATAAGTGACGATGGAGTAAATCACTAATATTCTTTTAATATTTGCCCATGTTCCACATTTTCCTTCCAAAGTCCAAATATTTTTACCAACTCCATACAACAGCCTCATACTTTTTAAAATTTTTTTAAGGTTTATTTATTTATTTTGAGAGAGTGAGAAAGCATGAGTCGGGGAGGGGCACAGAGAGCGAGAGAAAGAGAACCTCAAGCAGGCTCCAGTCAGCGTGGAGCCTGACACGGGGCTCGAACCCACAAACTGCGAGATCATGACCTGAGCCGAAGTAGGACGCTTAACCAACCGAGCCATCCAGCGCCCCTCATACTTTTTAAATCTGCCTACATATAATGAAGGAAACCTTTCTACTACTCTTGCCCCTCAATATGACGGAGTTTTCATATATTCATTCTTGCTTGTGTTTTGCTTCTCATACACTCCTTTTATAACTTATCAACTTTGGTATTTTCCATGAGTTTTCTTTTTTCTTCCTGTAAAGCTCAAATAACAGTAAACATTAATGATAATTGTTGCTCCTGGCACCATTTACCTCATTCAAGAGAAATTCCCACTTGTACTTCTTAAAATTCAGGCCCCCAAACAAAAACTCCGGAAACTATTTCAGAATTCTTTATCAAATGAAAAAAGATTTTTTTCAACTCTCTCGAGACAGGACTATAATATTGAGTCAGGTATCCAGTCTCCCCACACCTGAATCCCAGATATCCAAATTATTAAAAGATAGAAACAAAAAGCTATATATGGCTTTTACTATGCACAGCTATATATGCTCTCACTGGTTATTTATTTGGCTACAGTCGAAAAGATTTCTTTTATTTCAATTTACCATGAGCATTGATCCTTAAAAGAAAAACTTTAATTTTTATGTAACAATGTTACATTAGTTTCATGTGTACAACATAGTGATTCAACTTCTCTATACACTATAATATCCTCACCACAAGTATAACTACCATCTGTCTCCATATGACGCTATTAATGACATTATTGACTATATTCCCTATGCTGTGCCTTTTGTTCCCATGGTTTATTCATTCCATAACCAGAAGCCTGTATCTCCCATTCCCCTTCACCCATTTTGCCCATCCCCCATCCCCACCCCTCTGGCAACGATCAATTGTTCTCTGTATGTATAGGTCTGATTCTGCTTTCGGTCTACTTATTCATTTGTTTTTTAGATTCCATATGAGTGAAATCATATGGTATTTGTCTTTTTCACTCTGACTTACTTCACTTAGCATAATACCCTCTAGATCCATCCATGTTGTTGTAAATGGCATGATCCCAACCTTTTTGTGGCTGCATAATACTCCTGCGTGATGTGTGTGCACGTGCGTGTGTGTGTGCACGCGCGCGCATGCACACTTCTGTGTGTGTTTGGGTTTATGTGTGCATATAGCCATATCTTCCTTATCCGTTCATCTATTGATGAACACTTAGGTTGCTACCATATCTTGGCTATTGTAAATAATGCTGCCATGAACATAGGAGTGCATCTATCTTTTCAAATCGGTATTTTTGTTTTCTTTGGGTAAATACCCAGCAGTGGCGTTCTTGGATCATATGGTAGTTCTATTTTAATTTTTTGAGGAACCTCCATACTGTTTTCTACAGTGGCCATACGAGTTTACATTACCACCAGCAGTGCAAAAGGGTTCCCTTTTGTCCACATACTCACCAACATGTGTTATTTCTTGTCCTTTTTATTTAAGCCATTTGGACAGGTATAAGGTGATACTCATTGTGGTTTTGATTTGCATTTCCTTGATAATTAGTGATGTTAAGCATCTTTTCATGTGTCTGTTGGCCATCTGTATGTTTCCTTTGGAAAAATATCTACTCAGGTCCTCTGCCCATTTAAGAAAAATTAACTTTAGGGGGCACCTGGGTGGCTCAGTCAGCTAAGCTTCCAACATCAGCTCAGGTCATGGTCTAATGGTTTGTGAATTCGAGCCCTGCATCAGGCTCTCGCTGACAGCTCAGAGCCTAGAGCCTGCTTCAGATTCTATGTCTCCCTCTTTCTCTCTGTCCCTCCCCTGCTTATGCTCGCTCGCTCTCTCTCCCTCTCTCTCTCAAAAATAAATAAACATTTTTTAAAAAAGAATAAGAAAATTAACTTTAATAAAGTTTGGCACAGTGCCTAGCATACAAAAGTCACTCAATATGTATTTTTTGAGTAAACAGAGTAATTCTAATAAATAATTATTTAGTGGTATTTTATCTTTCTAAAGCATTTTTCCATTTTCACATTTAACCTATTCTGAGAGTAAGCTAACACACCTACACAAGTAGGTGTTCTCAAACATAATACTTGCCAGACCTTCATCAAAGCCCCAAAGAGTTGTTTCATTAGACACAATATGGTGAATATTAGAAGCTACAATTTCAAATTTCTAGCCAAGAAGTAGTCTTGAATTTCTCCATTACCTTAGCAGGAAAAGAAACTGAATCTTCTACAGGAAGATCTAAGTCCATGAGGCTACCAAATGCCCCAAAGTAACCATTTCTTTTTTTTTAATGTTTATTGATTTTTGAGGGGAGGAGGGGCAGACACGGGGAGGGGGACAGAGGATCTGAAGTGGGCTCTGCATTGACAGCAGAGAGCCTGATGCGGGGCCCAAACTCATGAACCATGAGATCATGACCTGAGCTAAAGTCAGCTGCTCACCCAGCTGAGCCACCAAGGTACCCCCTAAAGTAACCATTTCTATTCTAGGGATACTAAAAGCATATACACATATTGATGCAACTAACAGAAAATTAGCAAGTAATTTTACAAGTCACCTCAGGATATTAATCAAGAACCATTATTAGAAATAGAGATATGGGTGCCTGGGTAGCTTAGTCAGTTAAGCATCTGACTCTTGATTTCGGCTTAGGTCACAATCTCATGGTTTGTGGGATCGAGCCCCGCATTGGGCTCTGCACTGACAGCATGGAGCCTGCTTGGGATTCTCTGTCTCCTTCTGTCTCTGCCCCTCCCCTGCTTGCTCTCCATCTCTAAGTAAATGAACATTAAAAACACTTTCAATTAAAAAAAAAAAAAGAAAGAAATAGAAATATCCATGATTTCCCAGCCGTGGTTTCACACACACTCCTGCTTCTTGGAGAAGAAAACGGTCAACCACAGTTTGGGAAAGTATAGCCCTCTGTATAAAAGCATCAGTGTTCACTGGTCATAGGCCACTGGTCTAGGGATGGATACCTGACTCAAAATAGACGATTCACATTCATTCAGATGAGAGGAACAGGGACACTGAGTGTAGTGGCCATTTAGCTTTGTTTTTTGGGGGACTGCCTAGAATCTAAATCTCCTCCTTAGGTTTGAGAAATTTCCCACTTTGGGGTGCCTGGGTAGCTCAATTGATTAAGAGTCCAACTCTTAGTTTCGGCTCAGGTCACGATCCCATGGTTTGTGAGTTCCGGCCCCACGTCAGGCTCTACACTGACAGCTGGAGCCTGCTTGGGTTTCTCTCTCTCTCTCTCTCTCTCTCTCTCTCTCTCTCTCTCTCTCTCTGCTCCTCCCCTGCTTGCTATAAATAAATAAATAAATAAATAAATAAATAAATAAATAAATATTTTTAAAAAGAGAAGAAAAAAAAGAAATTTAATGTCCCACTTTATGAGACATGGTGGGAGTAACAGCCCTCTTTCCACTACAAAGCCTAGAAGAGAAGTACCTGATACTTGCTTTCCGAGCCTCCTTTGCAGACAAAGAACAGGCACATGACCTAGGCTTGACCAGTCAGAAATACCTGCCATGGGCTTTGAATTGGAAGCTAGTGATACTCAGATGTGGGGACACTACTGAATCTTATTCCAGAAGGAACAGGGTGGGCTGCCATGAAAGCAGTGCTAGCAGGATCCGAGTGCCTCCAGCATCAGTGGTCCAAGGATTAGTCAGTCAGTTCTAGTGTTCAGCAGCCGTGGAGTCCCCACAGGACCAGTTCTGTGGTATATTCTGCGGTTGTGGTTCTGGCTGTGGAGTCTTCTGTTTCCTGCCCATCTTCCAGCCATTCTAAACAATTCTGTGAACCTCACAATATTCTCCAATAAATTCCTTTTCTGCTTAAATGCTACGGTGGTTTCTGTTGCTTACAACAGAGAAAGGGACTGATACACACAGTCCAGATCAGTTGGCTGGCAGCTTGTGATCACAAGATAGGAGAAATTTGAGATGTGAAGCTGCCATTTGGAGACAGCCACGATAGGCCACACCAGCAGCAGAAGACAGTCCACAGATCACCAAGAAAAGCAGACAACAGATACAATGAGGTTCTGGAAAGTAAAAGTAAAAGAGAGAAAGAGAGAGACGGTTTGCCCTCTGACTATTGCCAAGTCCCAGGCCCATAAAAGCAAGCCATATTTCATTTCCTGTCTATAAATTACCTTGAAATTCCCTGTTGTATCCTTGAAATGAATCCCTCATTTTCTTAAAAAAGACTTTTATTCCTTGCAACCGAACGTGTCCTGATTAAGTCAGCCAGATGAGTAGTAAATCATAGTAATGTGGGGACATGCAAAACAGGACAACAGGGACCCAGAAGTACTTAGGGGACAAACCACGCGAGGACTCTCTCTCCCTTTCTTCTCATATCAGAGAGTGATGACTCTACCCTCAGTTCAGAGGAGCTACAGGCATCATGTGCGTGTATTGTTGTATTGAACTTAGAATTAGCAAGTTATTTATACCATCCAGTGCATATACTAGGTCTTGTCTATATAATGCCCAAAGATAACAGAGAAAGATGTAGCTAAAATGTTAACTATAAGTTGAGGGCTGAGAGAGCTCCCCCCAAAGCAAAAACAGCTATAATATCACGTTAAGAACCATCTGTCAAGATAGGCCCTGGATTACAGAGAAGATGGTGGTGAGGCCCACTGACAGATGGGAGAATCGGATCCACCCTGGGAGGAACATAGACAGCTGGCTCCAATAGCCCAGAGTTCTGGCCACCCCTTCACACTTCACAACTACACCCTGACTCCTCCCGAATGTAGACAAAACACTCTGAGCACGCCAACCCCAAGAAGGGCTGACTGAAGCTTGGGCTCCTGTGGGGGATGGCACCCCAGTCTTCCCACTGCCTGAGAAACCAGAAAGCGCTCATTCCCTCCTATTCCAGGGAGGGGGTCAGAAAGCAGACAGGTAATCTTCTCTCCCCACTCTGCCCTCTGATGCTTTTTGGTAATTTTTCATTTTTTTCATTTTTCAGGTTAACCAGGTTGGGAAACAATGAGAACCCTTTATAGAGGCCACCTCGTCTCTGTTCTTGTTCCTGGAGTGCTCCTGAACAACTCAGCAAGGCTGCCTCTTATCAAGGAAAGGCAAGGAACGATCGCTCCAGTTCTGATCATCAAAGCAAAAATACTGATGTCACAGGAAACTCATAAGAATGACGGTGACAAGACATAAAGCCTGAGCAGACCACAAATCTCTGTAAGTCAGTTTTCTCACCAATAAAACACTGTAGAATACTTCCAATTTGAAAATTCTGGGAATCCAAAATGAGCTGTGAAATTTTTGGAACATCCCATCATTTCTCTGTACAATGAACATAAAAATGGCTCTTAATTTACCTCAATGGTCTATTACAAGAATCAAATGAATAGATGTAAGAGTGGTTTGAAAGGTGTGTAGTACTAGTCACAAAGCATCAAAAGGGGAGCAGTAATATTTGTAGACACAGTTATCACCCCCTGGGATCTCTAGCAAAGTATCAGAATCTGGGACCTGATCTTTGTAGATGATAGTTAAATGCACTTGGAATAGCATTCCGTGGTCAACACTCTGTAAGCAAGACTTTTTTAATTAGGTTATGATTAGTGGTGTGGTTACCATGATCCTTATCAATTTTTTCAGTAATGGGATGGGGGGTTTTGCTTTACCATATAATTTTCTTATAATAGGAACTCAAGTATTTGGGAATTACCAGTCTCCTAATACTGTCAGCTGGGATGACATTTACCAGCATTTTATATCCAAGAAGGCAGCGTCTCACTACCAGCCCAGAGACCCAGATTCAACATAGCTACAGCCAACAGACTGAGGATTTCTGTTGCATTTAGTTATGACCCTTTCTCAAACTTTGCTTTTGTATCAACCTCTCCTTAAAACCCCAAGGCCACGTGTTTCTTTTTAATTAGAACGAGAGAAAATTTTGCTTGCAGAATTTCATGGCAGCCCTAAGGCATCACAAAACCCAAGTGGGGGAAATCACTGTGTAATAGTGAAGTAATATTAAAGACAGTCAGAAAGCCCTCTCGTATCATCCTAGAATGTCTCAGAGCATGGTCTCATTACCTAATACCTGATAAATTCTACACTCCATTCTAGCCACAAAACCAAACCATATCGCAGCCTGCTACAGCAAAAGGTCACTTCACGGGTGTCCCAGGGCCCAGCCATTGAAATGAGCCCCAAGTTAGTTTCACCCGATGGCAACAGTAGCATTCAACTGTCACCCTCTCCTTACATTAGCATGCTGTGATTATTCCCAGCAGTGGAGCTGGGCCTCCATGGTAACGCTCTTCAGGGAGCTGGGGAAGCTCTTTAATTATTAAAATGAATAATTCTTACCAACACATTTAATTGGAAAATATTACATGTTAAAGGGGCACTAATGGAACAGCTCTGAGAACTGAGCGGTATGATAGAGGATGCTTTTTGATGTGAATTTGAGCAATACTCTCCTCATCCCATCACACCATGCATTATTTACTTGCTTTAAAAAAAATGTATCATTTCATTTCGAAATGGAGATGGAATTATTGAACCCACAAAAGCAAACTTTTGAATTACTCCCATGCGTTTGAACCATTACCAACCCACAAAAATCAAATACTGTGAATTGTCACGTTCTCTCTGATTGCTAGGAAATCAACCAAAAAATACCCTGAACATTATATCAGCCAATCAATTCAGACAGTTGGGAGAGCTTTACAGAGAGGTAACTGTAGTATTTCCTTTCTTGAGGAATAAAAATTTATATATTAAAAGCATATGTCTAATTTCACCCATGGACATTCTTAAGCATATTTGCATATGCACGCTATCACATAGAAATGTGCATTTCTCTGTGTGTTATGTATTCTCAGAGAAATGAGTCTTGTTCCAGAGGCAAATAGAAGAATTCAATCTTATTATTAACTCATCTCATGCAAATATAGATAATTTAAGCCCTCTGACATGTTTCCCTCAGTGTTCTTTATAAAGAAAGTTTTAATCATTGGATAAGAAGAAAAAAAAAAAACCACGACCAGCATTCTCATTCAATCTCTTCATTTTGAGATCACAAAGCTGTTTCTATGAGGGAGGAAATGACAGAAACACCGGGGATAATAACACCGAAAACTGAAGAATGGAAGACACACATATTTATCCCTTGGCAAGAGGGTGAGTAATCAGAAATTTCACCCTTCAACTTGTAAGCATTTTCTTTGGAAGTAGCATGTTGCTGGTACTAGGTTTAAGGATCCCAAGATTTAATTTTTTTTTTTTAAAAAGGCTTTGAAAAAGCTACTTTGGTTCAGGAACCATAGTTAGAGCTTTTCGTACATTCAGTTTAGTTAACATAATATTTCATAAGGTTTGAGTGATAATAAACATCTCACATGCTGCCCACAAGAAGAATGAGGTTAAACATCATCCTAGGGGCACCTGGGTGGCTCAGTCAGTTAAGCATCTGACTCCTGATTTCAGCTCAGGTCATGAGTTCAAGCCCTGCTTTGGGCTCTGCGCTGACAGTACGTAGCCAGCTGGGGATTTTCTCTCTTTCCCCCTCTCTCTCTGCCCTTCCCACACTCTCTCTCTCCCTCTCTCTCTCTCTCTCTCTCTCTCAAAATAGATAAATTTTAAAAAGTTTAAAAAAAACACATCATCCTAAAACTCCTCCTGGGGTCACTGGCACACCATCCTTGGGCCCTGTCTAGATCTCACTAGACAGACCTCACGGGAGAAGTGCAAGAGCAGCCACCTCTGAGTGTGCCCCTGAACTTGGCTGGTTCTCCTACCCACCCCATCCACTGCCCATCAGCACGAATCTACAGGTCTGGAAATTCTTGCTCCTTGTTCCACTTCTCAGTATCCCCTTTGCCCCATTTAGTTTCTGCCTAGCGATTGAAAAGCATGACCCAATGCACTGCTCAGATGATGCAAATATCAAACTACACTGCTGTCTCCAAGTTCCCTAGCCAGCTTTCCAGATTGTTTAGCTTTCTAAAAATCACCCTTCTTGTTCCACTGTATCTGTCAGACTGCCTGGTCCCCTAATGCTGGAGGAAAATCAAAGAGCTGCTTGACTGGAAAGGAGTAATTACTATCAGTGACATTTCCATTAGGAAGTTTCCTACTGAGCTGCTCTCCTCTTAATACCAAATACTCATATTAATGCCCCCCACAACTCAGTTCCCTACACTAATTTTTTAAATTAAAATTCTAATGATTTATCATGAATGACTGGCCACTGTCAAGCTACAAAACCAATGACTCAAGGGCACATAAATGACATGTATGTCTGTCCACCTAGACTTCCACGTGCCTGAGTTTCTAGCTGTTCAACAGAATTTGCAGCATAGAAGACATGTAAACAGAACAATGGTTTCCAAACTTTCTTTAGCAGCAACCCTACCTTTAAATGAAATCTTATTCTAAGTAAGTATAAAGGCAATATTTATTAACATGAATTCATTAGCATAGATTTAATTTTTAAGTTTATATATGTGATGATTTTGTTAAGTCAGTAATTTTTTTTAATGAGAGAAAAAGCAGAAATCAGGATTTAAATGAGAATTAGACTATATATTAACCCCAATATTATTTATTTGCATAATCTTTTTTTGTTTTTTTGCACAAATGGTTTCTTTTAGCTTGTCCTATGTTCTTGAGATATTCTTCAATTAGGATGAAATAGCAGAGGTTTTATTCCAAAGCCTACAGGAAATTGAAATATTCTGGTGCCCTAAGTTGTTGTGTAAGTGATCCGTAATTTGTTAAAATTTGGCACATAACACACGACTTATTTCGTGAAGCTTGTGTGCATGTTATTCTATCTTTAAATGAAATCGGCATCACACATTTAAGGAATCACTAAATCACAGCCATGGAACACCAGGGCTCTGCAGAACACAGTTTGAAAAAACTGAAAGCAGATGTGATTGAAGTTTAGGGAGAAACAAGTAGCGAAGGAGATCAAGAAAAGGTTAACTTGAAGAAGGCTGTGCCCGTTGCTAATGGTAACCTCTTAACTCCCTCAGCACTTCCTGTGTCTTTATTCCAGTGCTGACTCCATTCTCCATGCACTGCAGCAAGTTGAGCACGCCTGCCCCTCTAGGAGGCTGCATGCAACTGAAGGCAGAGCATCGTTGATATGGACTGAACAGAGTTCCTCCAAAATTCATAGGTTGAAGCCTTAGCCTGCAATATGACTGTAGTTAAGATAGGCAGGCAAGCCAGAAGAAACTCTTAAATATAGAGAACTGAGGGCTGATGGAGGGGAGGTGGGTGGGGGGCTGGGCTAGATGGCCAATGGGCCCTAAGGAGGGCACTTGTTGGGATGAGCACTGGGTGTTATATGTAAGTGATGCATCACTAAATTCTACTCCTGAAACCATCACTGTACTGTATGTTAACTAGCTTGGATTTAAATGAAAGTTTAAAAAATAAAAATAAATAACTTATATTATATATTTAAATAAATAAAATAGAAGCTAAATAAGTTTAAGGGTGGGGCCTAAATCAGATAAAACTGGTGTCCTTACAAGAAGAGGAAGAGACACCAGAGGGGTGTGTGTGTGTGTGTGTGTGTGTGTGTGTGTGTGTGTGTATACAGAGGAAAGGCCATGTAGGGATACAGCCAGGAAACAGTCATCTACAACCCTTAGAGAGAGGCTTCCCCAGAAACCACCCTTGCCAGCCCTTTTCTCCTGGACTTTCTCCAGAACTTTGCGGGAAATAAGTTTCTGTTGTGTAAGCCATCCACCTTGAGGTATTTTGACAGGGAAGCACAAGGAAACCAATACAGTCATGGAACAAATACATCAGAAAAATATTGTTTAAATGAACACAACAAAGGAAATTTCCTTTTTATCATTGTGAAGTCACCTAAGTTTGATACATTACAAAATGCTCATTAAGATCACTTTGTAAGGACTATCAACATTATTCTGCCTAAATTAAAGAAAAAGCTTTTGGCTTTCAAGCTTGAAGCATGGACGTCCGTGGATCTGAAGCGATCTCAGCTTCACTGAACAGCTCTCTGTCTCAATAGCTCACAGTACAGGGCTTTGCAAACACATATTAAATTGGGGAAGGACATCTTTGACTTTTCGAAACTAATCCATTTAGTTTTACACATTGTTTATCCTGGTTTCTTTTTCTTTACTCATGTTTTTCTCTTATACCAAGAATAGCGAAAGCTTGACACAGGTATTACCACTCTTTTGTCAGTGCCTAGGACAACCATGAGCAATTGATCCCAACCCCATTCCAAGTATAGATGTAGCTTCAGAATCCTTCCTAACACAGTTCTTCAGGCAGCCACTGTCCACCATCAGTTATGTAAAAGGAAAATTATCTGCCAACCTCTTTTATGTCTTTTTTTTATCAGATATGGTTTTAGATCTCAGTATAAGAATTTCCACTTTTAAATATTTTTGTAGATCTATTAAAGAGTAGATTCTGTGGTTGATTTTACTCTGACCTTTTGAATTCATAAACTCCAGGGGCATCATTCACCTGAGCTGTGCAATGCACAGCCTATATAGGCTCAGAGTATTCATATTTTATCATTTTTAACTATTTTGAAAAAAGGTTACCTACTTAGATTACCTTTGACTCCAATGTTAATGACTTGCATATAAAAGCAACAAATTTGTTTTTCAATATTTTAAGTGCTTTTAATAATTACCAAATAAAAAGATTTATTTGTACTATTATTAAATGTTATTAAAAATGACTCACAATGAGACATCCAGTTTGAGACAACGGTCCTAATGTGGCCTTTCCAAATTTTTCAACAAAATATCATCAGAAATAGAAAAAGATGAAAACATAATCCTTTTTCAAAATCTAAGGCTGATATACCACCAAGTCTAGAAGATATTTGCATTCTCCACACAATTAATGAAAGAGATTAAAAATCATATCAGTATCTAGAAGCAGAGGAGATCTTGAAGCCTGAGAAGATCTGACTGTTAGTTCAACTGACATTCAACTGTGGCACCCAACCGGATGAAATGGACACCTAAGTGAACAGAATAAAGCCAAGGTCATTTGCATTTTCTCCTCCTTCCAAGTATAGGGACTAGGGAACAAACACTACAAGGTCTTCTCCTCTTTTAATATATTTGCAATGCACTCTTTTGAGGACAATGATGCCACCATAGGTGATTCTCCTCTTTTTTTTTTTTATACTTTAAAAAGAATTTTTTTTAATGTTTATTTATTCTTGAGAGGGAGAGAGACAGAGTGCAAGTGAGAGAGGGGCAGAGATAGAGGGAGATACAGAATCCAAAGCGGGCTCCAGGCTCTGAGCTGTCAGCGCAGAGCCCAGTGCAGGGCTCGAACCCACGAGCTGCGAGATGATAACCTGAGCTGAAGGCAGACGGACGCTCAACCGACTGAGCCACCCAGGCGCCCCTATACTTTTTTTAAAGTAATCTCTCACCCAACATGAGGCTTGAACCCATAACCCTGAGATGAAGAGTCACATGCTCTACTGACTGAGCCAGCCAGGGACCCCAGCAGTAGGTGACTTTTCAAACAAAGCTCTGCCCTTCCTCTAACAGCAGCGATTGCCTGTCTTGCTCTGCAAAGCTTCTTCCTAGACTTTTTGTAGGTTGATTGTCTGTACTCACCCTCAGTCCAGGGATGATCAGCCTGGCCTTGGTGTTGTCAGTGAACAAGCTGTGTCCATAACCTGCTCTCCTATGGGTTATGTATGCAAGCTGTGTCCCACTCTCTATCTACTCCTAGATGCTAGCAAGCATGAGGGAGCAATATTTTAGTATTAACTGCTCTGGGCTTTCTACTCTCTTTTCAGATGCATTCAGGCTTCCAGTCTTATGCCTTTTGTCTTGGGGAAGAAAGGCCACAGAGGAACAACAGAGAAAAGTCACGTGTCAGCTCTCTCCATATGGAGTTCTGAAATTCTCAGCACAGATGACACCTAGAAGCATCAGTTGGTTAAGCGCCCGACTTTGGCTTGGGTCACGATCTCACGGTTCGTGAGTTTGAGCCCCACATCAGGCTCACTGCTGTCAGCCTGTCAGCAGAGAGCCTACTTCAGATCCTCTGTCTCCCTCTCTCTGCCCCTCCCCCACTTGCACTCTCCCAATAAATAAATATTGAAATTCTCAGCACAGGTAATAAGTTGAGAAAGATGTGCCCAAGTCTCAAAAACTTGGTTTTAAGTACCAAGAGGAAAAGTTTATCTTATTAATAACCAATGACTTAAAAAGCCAGGTCTCAGGGGCTAAATTTGATTAAAAGAACAAAGTAAAAGTAAGAAAGTAAGTCCCTCCAAGGTGTTCCCAACAAGCAGCCCCTCTCCTGGGACAGATCTCAAGGGAGAGAGCGTAAACTCCAGACCGCAGTGGGGCTTGAAGAGCAGAAAGAACCTGAACTTACTTCCAGGAGGGGCCCAAGGCTGTGCCTCAAGACTCTTGCACAAGTCTGTGGTGTGAGAGAAGAGCAAAAACTTCCCCGTCTTCCCAAAAGGATGCCGAAGTGGCTGGAAAGCTTGCAGAATGAGCAGCTCCTTGCAAACAGGAACAAGTGCACCCTGAGGACCCTGACGCCAAGACAGGACTGAAGGGCAGTGGGCACAGATGTAAAAGACCAAACTCTAAATGGGATGACTTAAATCTCCTCCCTAGCAAAGAGACAGCCGTCAACCACAGGGGACAGTCCCCCTTCCTACAGTAGCATCATGAGCTCTAAGCCCCTAGAACTGAGAAAAGAGGAGAGAAAATAAACTCTCATTTTATGGGGGACAAGGGGAAGGAGGAGGTTGGAAGACCTGAATTGTCAGAATTAAAACCTGAAATAGGGGAGCCTGGGTGGCCCAGTGAGTTGGGCGTCCGACTTCAGCTCAGGTCATGATCTTCTGGTTTGTGGGCTCGAGCCCCGCGTCGGGCTCTGTGCTGTCAGTTCAGGGCCTGGAGCCTGTTTCAGATTCTGTGTCTCCCTCTGTCTCTCTGCCCCTCCTCTGCTCCTGCACTCACTCTCTCTCTCTCTCTCTCAAAAATAAACATTAAAAAAATGTTTTTAACTTGCAGTAACTGAAATTAGCAATCAATGACTGATATGAGGTGTTCTATCATTAGGCACTTACAACAGAGACCATTTGTGTTATAGAAAAACTGAACACAATTATAATTTGCACATCTAGGCAAAGATTCAGACCTCTTCACAAATTCAGGGGCAGGTCCAGCTCTCTGTGGCACAGGGAGATCTTCCCGTTATCCCCATATTATGTTCTCTGATATACTAACCGGAAACAGGACATGAAAACTGTAACCCCAACACACGGGGATAAATAGGTTCTTCCCATCTGTCCTACGCCCGTCCTACCCAAAAGACAACACAGTACTATTTGAAAAGGTCTGCACCTGCCAGCATGCACTGGATCTCTTCAAAGCCCAGTTAGGTTCTGCCTAAATATAGAGAGACAGGCATGGCACCACGTGGGGTTAGGGAGACTGTGTCTAGCGCAATGAGCACTCATTCTTTGCAAATCAGAAAAAGACGCCTGTTGTGCCAGGCACTCTTGTGCAGTAAACAGCCTGCCCAAATGTACACAGCAGCCCTTGGTTGGCAAACGAGAAATTTAATCTATTTTCTTCACAAACAAGAGCTACAGGGAAGGATGCTCATTTTCTGGCTGTATTAGCCCTGGCACTGCAAATAAGGAGCAAATGCAGAGGAAGCATGATGTTTTTCTGCCTTTTTATCAGATATTCCTTTTTCTATGAAGTTGCCTGGTAGCAGGATATGTGTGAATGCTTGTTTCTTTATGTAATTCAATTAATCCATTTGCAAATGCCTTCAAGATAATGGCATTGGTTAGGTACTGCAGTTACATTGTCCTTGATAAATGCATGTGTTTTGGCCACAGAAACCTCTGTAGAAGCCATTCAGACTCAATGTACCCCTTACCTCTTCCCACAGAGCTTCTAGCTCCTAAACTAAGCAGAGGCAAATAAAGAAGATAAATTAACCACTGTGCTCTCCCCAGTAGTCCTTCAAGAGTTCTGCAGATGCTATATGTACTGATTCTTAAAGTTGTTTTTAGGATCTTCTAGAGATTTAACACGCACGTAAAATAGCCCCAGGTGGCAGTCCTAAGCAAATTATGTAAAGTCACGAAGCCTCAGATGGCTCATGATCAAAATGGGGCTTGTAATACCCACTGTGTAAGATTTTGTGACCTAGCAGAACACCTTCACCCAGTGTCCGGCATGGTGAATGTGAGTACACCTTAGCTGCATGAGCCTGTGGTTATCACGATGCCACACGGACAGCAGAGAGGCACAACTTCCTGGCACGTGCCACATCGTCATCGTGCAGAAGCTGCAGGACTATTCCAGAGACACATACGGTTGATTCTAGAAGGTCCCGGAGATGTCCCTGTGATTACATTTAACGTCTGCGTCATTTCCCCCAGGAATTCCTCACTTAAATCTGCCCTCACGGGCTCTTGAGGGCTGGACCTTACCACAGCCTCGACTGCGGGCTCCACCAGGATCGTACTGGTGTCGGTGCTCCCAGAACAGCAAGCCACCGTGGGCCAAAGTGAGCGCTGCCTTCCTGCTGTCTGCTGAGCAGAGGACGACTAACCACCATGTTTCACTGCACCTCTCCTTCACAAAGCAACTCCTGTGATGTACAGGGACATCGACCGCTCTTGTCTCAGGAATGTCCTGGTGTTAGTTTTAAAAATCCCACATACTTGAGAACCCTCGGTCCGGGCAAACTAGAACGGTTCGTTACCCTACTTAAGTTTCAGGCACCAGACCTATGAAGCCCACAGGAGAATAGACATCATTCTCTAGCCCCCAACTTCCTTCTGCCCACAGCCCCACCCCATCCCAGTAAACAAACACAAACCTGTATTAGCTTCCCAGTACTGCCTAACAGATTAACACGAGGTTGGTGGTTTAATACAACACCTATTCATTACCTCAGGGTTTCTCTAGACCCGAAGCCTGAGTGCATCTCAGTTGAGATCTTTGCTCAGGGTCTCCTGTGGTAGAAACCAATGTATCCATCAGCCCGAGTTCCCATCTGAAGGCTCTGGGGGAGACCCAATAGTAAGCTCACTGAGGTTGTCAAGTGAATTCAGTTCTCTGTGGTGGTAGTACTGAGGTCTTCATTTTCTTGCTGGCTGTCAGGTAAGGGGGGCTCTCAGCTCCATGTGGTCTCCTCCATCTTCAGAGCCACCAGAGGGAGTCTCCCTTGCATCAAATACCTCTCACACTTCCAACCTCATCAAGGAGAGTCCGGTCCCTGTCAAGGGCTCACCTGAGGAAGGCAGGTCCACCCAGGATAATTTCACTTTCTTGTATTTTTTTTAATTTTCTTTAACGTTTACTTATTTTTGAGAGAGAGAGAGACAGAGACAGAGAGAGTGCAGGGGAAGGGCAGAAAGAGAGGGAGACACAAAATCCAAAACAGGCTCCAGGCTCTGAGCTGTCAGCACAGAGCCTGACAGAGAGCCAAATTCACGGACCATGAGATCATGACCTGAGCTGAAGTGGGACGCTTAACCGACTGAGCCACGCAGGCGCCCCTTATTTCACTTTTTTAAAGTCATCTGTGCCAAATAATATAACTTAATCATCATCATACTTAAGGGTTTCACCCACTCTCAAGGAGAGAAGATTATACAAGGTCAGGATCACTGGGGGTCATCTTAGAATCCGGCCTACCACACCTCCTTTCTCAAAGTGTATTGAAAGTTGCAAAGAGATGCCTGATAAGAGCAAGGCTCTAACACCTCACCAGACACATCCTGACAGTCTCATTTGAGGTTCTTTAGTACAATGTCTTTGATACATTCATCTATTCTTTCTCATGGAACAAATATTTATCGAAGCTCTATTATGAGTCTGGCATAGTATCAAGTACTGGAGATCATGACAGACAAGAGACATGATCCCTTGTCCTCATCTGGTGGGGCAAAATGAATCAATAATCATAAGATGAATCTTTGACCACTGTGAAGAACGTGAGTTTCTATAAAGGGAGAACTTGACCCCATCCCGGGCATAGAGTGCTGGCTCCCCACCCAAATCCGCTCTCACCTTCCACTATAGAAGAAGGAAGAAGGCTGTCCCAACTGCACTGCGCTTCCCACCTTCTTTCACCTGTAGGTGCGGCCATGTGACAAAGTCCTCTCCAACGAGTACAAGTCAATCAGTACCACTTCCAGGCCTGAGCCCTTAAACTCACTGTTACTCCCATGAGTGACAATGGCATGGCCCAGAGTGACCACGAGTCACTGTTGAGAATGGCAGAGCCACCGTCAGCCTAAGTTCTTGAGTGACTACATGGAAAGAGTCCACCGCCACCATTGGACCGCCATCACCATCACCACCAAAGCCAGACCAGACTGTTGTATGAAAAGGAAAGAAACCTCTCTTTTGTTTGAGCCACTGCTTTTAGGTTTATTGGTTCAGTAGTTTAGGCTTCCCCAAGTAATAGAGAACTGCATGCTGGCAGGCAAAACAAAACACGACACTTTCTTATCTTACGTTTATATAATGTGTCTCTTGACGGCTTTCACATCTAGTTGATTTAATGCTCTCAAAAATCCTATGAGACAAGTAATAGGGCATCTATTATTACACCCACCTGCCAGATGAGGCTTAGAAGAATTCTGTGACTCAGGGAGGTTCCCAAAGCTCATAAGTCATTTTTGGGATCTGTGACTGACTCACCATTTGGATTTGGACAAGTCATTCCTTTGTTTCCTTTTGTATTTATAGGATCACTCCTGTCTTCTTACCTAAGAGGAAGAAATTCTATGGAACTTGTCTATGAAATCTTCTGACTGAAAGACAACACAAATATGACACTTGGTTCTATAAGTTATACCTGCAGTAGAGAGATAATTTGGCAATAACCTCTTAATTATTAACTTTTCAATACTTTGAGTCCATTGGAACGAGATGGATATGCAAAACTATAGGCTACTAAGCTACCATTGGTCATGGGTCTCAAATTTTAATCTCATCCTTGGTACCATTCTTGGGTTCCTTTTGACTTCATTTACTCATTGGTGTACGTTATTAGAAAAAACGCATCTTTTCAAAGTCATTCATTCATTCATGTGTTCACCAAAACTGTACTGTGTAAAAGTCACTGTGCTAGGCAATGAGTATATCCAATAGTAAACAATGCGGGCACAGTCCTGCACCTCAAGAAGACTACAGTTTAATCAGAGAAACCAATAAAGAGGCAATTTTATATAATTACAAATAGTCATCAATGCAAAGAAGGAACAGAGCAATGAAGACTATGCGAATTGAAACACTCTTCTTATCTCTTCTTGCCTCCAGCTGCACAAACAATGCAGTCTACTGGGAAATCCAGAGTTAGGATTATTCACAAGTGCATTATTTCCAAGTTGCCAAGATAGCCTATTGTCAGCTTCTGGATGCTGGGGTAATTGCTTTGCTTCTAGGAAGTTTGGAGCTACATGTGGTACTTAGCTCTAGTAAATGGCTGAACTAAGATTTCTAATTCCGGTATGTTTCCACTCCTTCTAAACCGTTTCTGTTTTGCTTCCTTTTTCTGGTGGCAAAGGACAGAAGGAAGGAGAAATAAAGGGAGAAAGGGAAAGAGAGAGCACAGAGGGAAGGGAGAGAACACTGTTATGACTGAGAGCCTTGCTGTTTTGCACCCACCATTCTGATCATCTCTGTCCTCAGGTCGTGACTGGGCACCCAGATGTAATGTGGGCCCTGAACCAATCTGGGAGGCACTTCTGTTCAAGGTCAAGGATGCCTTTAACTACGCCCTTCCTCTGAAAGCCAAAGCAGAAATAAGTGGCCCTGCCACCATAGTTCTATTGCCACCAAGCCTGTTTTATGTTTCCAAACAAGTTGACAGAAAAGTTGGTAGGATCTGAGGCCCAGGGTAAGAAGAGAAGCTATTTTAGAATGGAAAAAAGAACATTTGTTGAGTGTTTATTATATGTTATAAATGCTTCATGACAATTCTCTCATTAAGTCCTCACGACCTTACCATTCCATAATCTTCTCAGAACATTCCTCTTGCCCACGCCACCTGGCCCAGAGCGGTTGGGGTCTATCATCATGCTGTCCCCAAAACCTCCCGCATCTCTAAACCCAAAAGGCAGAGGCAAGCCCCTTGTAGAGCCAGCCTGGTCATTTTACATGCACCAATCCCCACACTTAACTAATGAAAAGCTTAGCAGAAATTGGATTAACATTTTAGGTTGATCCTAGGCTCAGAGGTATCCGGCAATGACAGTAAAATCATAGGCCTACACATTTTAATCCCGGTCTTTGTTTCCATCCCCTGCCCGTGCATTTCTTCCTTTCCTTAAGCCTGGGAGACGTCGCTCTGATGTTCTTGGCTCCCTGCACATCAGTGAGATGCGCCACCGCGGAGCGGAAACCTTGGGGGAACTCAGACCCAAAACATTCGAGAATAAAGCATATGGCTTCCTCAAAGCAGAGTGGCACGGCGACACGTGTCTTTACAAACTTAACAGGCTGTAATCTGCTATAGCTGCTATGGAACGGCCTGTCTATCTTGGCATTTGACATCCTCTGTTCATAAATTAGCTTTTCAGCTGGCTTTAGGTGTGGAAACCAGACAGCTTCTCAACTGAAAGAGGTTTCTGGAGCAGAACTAAAAAGCATATTCAGACGCTGGGCTGAGTCCTCATAATATTTAGGTATTTTGGTGATTAGAACAGTCATCTCTTTCTCAGTCCTCCAAACGCCAGCACGTCCATGGGGAAGCATCACCAATTGGTACACACAGTTGTCAGGGAAAATGTCAGTCCTTGCGTGAGGAGAAATCTCCTTGTACACAGCTAGGGAAGGGTTAGGTGCACAGCAGAGCGCCATGCTCTTCTCGACCACCACCATCACCAGCACTACCGTCGCCTGCTTCACCTCTCACCACAGTCGCTTTTAGGTCTTTTCAGGTGCTCCTGCAGCCATGGTCCACCACGGCATTTTCACTCTGCGGAGCGGCCCCCTGACGGGTGAATCCTCACCAGTATAGAAGGTCAGTGACCGCAGAAATCCCAGATCCCATCAATACTTTTAAATTTTTTTTTTTCAACGTTTTTATTTTTATTTTTGGGACAGAGAGAGACAGAGCATGAACGGGGGAGGGGCAGAGAGAGAGGGAGACACAGAATCGGAAACAGGCTCCAGGCTCCGAGCCGTCAGCCCAGAGCCTGACGCGGGGCTCGAACTCACGGACCGCGAGATCGTGACCTGGCTGAAGTCGGACGCTTAACCGACTGCGCCACCCAGGCGCCCCATCCCATCAATACTTTTGACCACTGTATTCCTACCACTTCTCACAGAACCTGACGCGTAACAGGCACTTGATGAGTGTTTGTCGAATGGACAATTAAATTCCTTTACTCTTAGATCAGTTTACTTCTCTCCCTTGGTACTTGCTTTTCCCAGCCATGGTGTGTGCTTTCTGGCCTCAGATTTTACTGTCCCCGGATAGTTGCTCACAAAAATGAATTTTCTCAGAATCCATATTTGCTTCATACGTGCGATCTGCAAAAGAAGTACACTACTAATGTACCTGCAGTCGAAAAATGGGTTTGTTCATGGCAGCCCGAGGTAGAAGGTTCCTCTTTCCTTGAGACCATAGAGACACGGCAGTATTTTAGAATCAGCTAACCTGTCAAATCTCTATTCTGAGGGGTTTTTCCTCTGCCTAAATCATGCTGCTAATCTCCTTCATATGACTTTTTCCAAGTTTTTTTTTTATAACCATAAAAGTAGCTACTGCTCATTGTTATGATGGGGGAAAAAGGTACAAAAAGTACAAACAAGACAAATAGAGAACCTCCCCTGATGTCTGTCTCCACAGGTCACTATTCACATGCTTCCATCTGACGGTCTACACTAGTTCATCTCACTGTGGTTCTATGATGTAATATCTACCCCTTTTAATGTTATAGGTTTTTTCCTAGGATTTTGTCACCTTTTCTTCTTTTTTTCTCATTTTCCATACTGCTCCTGGCTTATCTATGTACCATGAAGACTTCAGGTACCCTATGGGTTATTTAAATGCCCTTAGAGTTGAGTTCAGTTGAAGTGAATTGACCTGTTACTCCTTCCTCCTTTCCTCCAAGGCCTGGCCAACACAGCACACAAACATCACCAGCCAAATAAAACATGCTGTGTATTAATGGCATTAGCAGAGCAGAGCTGTAGCAAAAGCTAGAATGGGAAACACAGCTCAGGCTCAAAGGACCCACTACTTCCCAGCCCTGAGCCCCGAGACTCAGCTATGCTGGGAATAAGTGAGAAATAAAGACCAGCACTGCACAGACGATCCCAAATCTATCACGAATCCACCCACAGGGACAAGAATCAGGCCTGCCTCACCAGCCCCAATACAGCGGAACAGAGAGGCAGCTACAGACAGAGCAAGCTCAACTCCAAAGATACGCCCTGAGCTGACACAGCTTTGCAGTCCCCACCTGGCAGGCCAGTCTGACCCATGAGGGAAGAGAGAGCAACAAAACGGAATAGCTGTACTTCAAGCGGAAAGTCCTTGACCATCTAACCTGCCAGCAGCATGGATCCAGAAAGCGAAAGAAAGAAGACAGCATGCCATTAATAACACCATCAATACAATGGCTCTGCGGGCACTAAAATGTGGCCCATTAACTTCAAGTTCTGAGCTACTGACAAACCTTTTCTCTTGCCCTTAGCAGGGAGTGAATGAGGGATGTGAGAAGAGAGAAAGCATACCCCCTGACACTCCCCCAATTAGTCCAATTACCTATGGACTAAAGCTACAGCAAACAGACACTACTGCTCCCCAAAATGTGCCTGGCACATAGTAGATAGTCCATAGATATTGGTTGACTAAATCAATAAATGACTCCCAGATTTGTATCTCCAGTCCAGACCCATCACGAACTCCAGACCTACATAAGTCTGCTCCCCCTGAGCCTTCCTTCTTCCAGCTTATCTTAGTAAACTGAACCCTTACCTATGTGGCTATTCACATCATCGTCTTCCAACTCTCTCTCCACCAAGTATGGATCACCTCCAAAAGAAATTAACTTACTACCCAGTAGTCAGTCTCTCTTTCTCCCTTTCATGTTTTTAAAGAGAAACAAGCAAAAAAATATTTTTTTTGATTATTCAAAGGAATTTATCTAGACTTTGATTTCCAAGAAACATTCCTTGAAGACAACAAAGATTAGATTCACTTTCTGTTGCCTTTGCTGTATTCCCTTACTTGATGGATAATTAGCATGCAAACTTTCCTCTTCATACCTTATGACTTATGTTTGAGGCCATTAATTCAAGTATATAAAAATTATTTTATTTTTTTAACCATATCCCCAGGCCCATACAAAATCAAGAACAAAAACCTCCTTGGATATTGTATCTTACACACACATTTCTTAAGCCAATTAAAATTCTTCCACAACACTTTCTAATGTTATAGTAAAACTATCTCCCATTGCCTTATTATTCCTTGTCATTTTTTTTTCTTGGCTTTAAAATTTTGGAAATCATCCTCAACTCCTGAATTATCAGTCAAGAAAAAGCACTATTTTCTATGTGATATTAAATGTTCAAAAGAATGTTAGTAACTCTTTTTCCATGTAATTTTAAAACCTCTCATTCCCTCTACAAGTTCTCTGAAAGTACCCAAAGCTTAAAGTATCAACATGAAAGACCCATATCAACACCAGTGTCTTATCATAGTTCATAGTTTTTAAAAATCTGCCAACCAGTTCTCATCTTAGCAAGAGCCTAAATAATGCATTTACAGAACATCTCAGAGTTCACTGGTTTGATTTTGCTAGACATGGATCGCAAATGTGTAGCATGACAAAGAATTCAAGGAAAACAATTAGGTTTGGTATCAAACAGCACTTAAATTGAAAGAGAGCAGGTATGCAACCAAGGCTTGATTATAAAAATAAATTAACACATGAAATGTGTAGACAGGGTAGAAATAAAATGTGCCCCTAGTCAGTGTCTGTTGTCAAAGGAGTCAGAGCATTCATTCACGGATTCCTGATTATTAGAGAAGAATACGATTTCTTCCCAGAAAGGACCTCAGAATGTTTATCTGCTGGCTCATGAGGATACTGTCCTGCATTTTTTTTTTTCAGAGAGAGAGAGAGAGAGGGAGAGGGAAAGCGAGAGCAAGTGGGGGAGAGATAGAGGGAGAGGGGGCAGGGAGAGAATCTTAAGCAGGCTCCATACCTGCGCAAAGACCAACTCAGGGCTGATCCCACAACCATGAGATCATGACATGAGCCAGAACCAAGAGTCGGAAGCTTAATCAACTTAGCCATCCGGGCACCGCTGTCTTGCATTTTATTTTACCTGAAATATCTGAATAACCAAAATATTCCATTCACCAAGTTATAGAAATGAATAAATCTTACTGTATAAAGTAGCTCTTGGCATTCTCAGCCATCATCCCTACTTTTTTATTATCTGGCTTGCATAAAGCTATTAAAGTAATTCTTGTCAGAATTGGGCATTTTTTCTGGAGGAAAGTATTTGCAATAGCTTCCTTTTAACTTATGAATTTATTCAAATAAATATCTGCAGGCAGGGACATCTCTGGAATATGAAATACTTGAAATGTGTATATTCTATGGAGTAAGAGATCTGACCTCCAGTCATGAATCTACACTTCTCAGCGGTGTGGTCTTGAGTAAATTATGTTTTCTGACCTGAAATTTTTTATTTATAAAGTAGAGATTATGGCAATACCTACCTCACAAGATTTTGGTGGAAAATTTAATGAAATTATACATGCAATGAGACAAAGACAGCTCCTGATACATGCAGGCACCCAATAAATGTTATTTACAAAGAAAGTACAGATGAATAATTTTACATCTTTAAATGAGGAAAGTCTTGCCTGCTTGGGATTCACCCTCTCTCCCTCCCTCTCTGCCCCTCCCGCATCTCTCTCTCCCACTCTCTCTCTCAAAATAAATAAATAAATAAACTTTAAGAAAAAATCATTTTAAAAAGTAATAAAATAAGGAGGAAAGTCTTTCCATGCATGGTAAAAAGCAAGAAACCATAAATTAAAATATTAATATGTTTACATGAAATAAAGGTTTTTTAGTAACAAAAATGTTTCAGTCAGGAATAAAAGACATTTCAGGAAAAATATGTGCAACATATGCACCAGGAAAAGGGTGAATATGTGTAGTGCATCACGTTCTTATAAATCGGTATGAAACAGGAAAAAAATCAGTGAAGAATCTGAATGGGCAATTCAAAAAGATGGGGCCGATATCTCCATGGACAGATACTTAGTCTCACTAGTAATCAAAGAAATACAAACAGGGGCGCCTGGATGGCTCAGTCAGTAAGCGTCCGACTTCGGCTCAGGTCATGATCTCGCGGTTTGTGAGTTCGAGCCCCGCTTCGGGCTCTGTCTGTGCTGACAGCTCAGAGCCTGGAACCTGCTTCGGATTCTGTGCTTCCCTCTGTCTCTGCTCCTCCCCCACTCAGACTCTGTCTCTCTCTCAAAAATAAATAAACATTAAAAAAAAGAAATACAAACAAAACAACAGATTGGCTATGATTAAAAAGATGGGCAAAACTCCACATTTGCAAGTGTGCAGGCTGCTCCAGTCCATGTCTGGTAAGTATACTGATTGCTTGAATCTTCTTAAAGGGCTCTTTAGTGACATGTATTCTCTTTTCTTGGTTATACTTAATTTGGGAGGGATATTCTACACAGGTATTATTTCCACAATCAGACAAAACAATAAAAATGTTTTCATTTTATAAAATTAAAATACTATTCTCAGGGTTATTATGAAAATGGAATGATGCTCTCTTCCAAATAAGATCTCAGACAGCCTTACAGGGAGTGGTCATCACAGTAATGACGACTAACATCTATGTGGCACCTCAGAAATGGCAAAGTATTTCCATTTACCTTAATTCTCACAACTGCTGGACATAAACTGAGCTGAAACTCTCATTGCTCCATTATGAATGATTATGAGCCTAGAGGCTCTTTTTATCCCCAGGGACAGTGCCCCATGGACTGGAAAAATGGAAAGGAGGCCAAAATTCAGGAACCTGGACCATCTTCTCCACTGACCATCCCCTAGAGGGCACTCAATTGTCAGTAAGTTAGTACCTGCATAGCATCTTTTTGCCTATGGTTCCTAAGCCTACAACAGCATATTGCATAAAAGGGACTGCTTGCCATCTTTTGAATGTCAAAGAGAATCACTCCTCATTGCAACTTCGTGAAATCAGTATTGTTCGTCAAGGTCCTTATCAGATCTGTCCAGGGATTTTTTGAGAATTGCCCTGTCTTGCCAGTAAGGCCTGAAATCCACACCCTTAACTATGACCCCATCAGAAACAGTGAATGGACAAAAAGCAGGACTGGGCAAAACGG
The DNA here is from genome assembly GCF_023721935.1 of Panthera uncia. NCBI lineage: Eukaryota > Metazoa > Chordata > Mammalia > Carnivora > Felidae > Panthera > Panthera uncia. The sequence continues at coordinate 13,845,737 of NC_064807.1, forward strand.
CCCTGTAGTTATCCCAGACCCCAAGTTCATAAAACCTCCACTCCTACCCACCCACCCCATCACACTTGTCAGGCCACTTTTCTTTTTTTTTTAGTACTTTTTTAATGTTTATTTATTTTTGAGAGAGCGCGTGCACGTGCACACACACAGACACAAGTGGGGGAGGGGCAGAGAGAGAAGGAGACACAGAATCTGAAGCAGGCTCCAGGCTCTGAGCTGTCAGCACAAAGCCTGACACGGGGCTCGAACTCACAAGCTGTGAGATCATGAGCTGAGCTGAAGTTGAACGCTTAACCAACTGAGCCACTCAGGGGCCCTGGCAGGCCAATGTTCTATATCAGGTGCCCAATATGCTTATCCTCTTTCTCTCTCCCATTTTTTCAAGAAGTGAACTCAGAAAAAAAATCCACAAGACTTCAGAAACTCATTCATACCATAGTATAAATGAGGCCAACAGCAATGGCATTATGGCATTTCATAACCATGAGACAAAAAATGTAAGGTAATACAATGAGACTACTCTAAGTAGGATCTCAGGGCATTCAAACACTGGCAAAATATTTTGAGGCAAGACGCTGTTCCTGATGTCATATTAACGATGGTGGTGCCATGTAACAATTGTCCAGAGAACCTAGGCCTAGATTTAGCCGGATTTGAGTATCTAAACTCCGTTTATCAGTATATCTTGAAAGTTAGGGAATTTTTCTGAAATACATTACAACCTTCTCTATGGGACCTTAAACTTCACTAGCAATTGACTATTAATAGCTCATATGAGCATTAAGTTTACTTAGAATGTTCTGAAAAGCCTTAAGAGACTAAGAATGTCTTTAGAGTCTTAAAAAAGAATATGCCAGAGTATAGGGGTAGCAACTTTTTGGCCTGAAATAAGTCATAGCAACTAGTATGAGCTCTATTAGAAAAAAGCTCTATTAATGAAATCGTTTATTTTCTATATCAACAAAAGTTCAAGTACTTGAGGGCACAGAAAGCTGTCCATGATATATATTTTTAAGTAAGCTAAAAGTATGACTACTATGGCTCCATTTTTTAAATGTATGTAACAGGGCTTTATTTTCAAGGAGTGGCAATTAAACCAATGAGTTTTCACTCTCAGTCATCTATAGTTCCAAATCACCCTATGACTCCCATATCAAGATTCCTATCAGATAGCCTCAGACAGGTCCTGCCATAGTGCACAGAAGGCACTCCTTCCAATAGTAGGAATCTACCCCGAGGCTGTGCCTTCTGAAGTAGTTAAAGGAAGAATAAGGGAAATGAAGGATGCAGGCTTGTGCAAGCATTCTCTCTTGGGGCTGATGGCTCAGAGATGAGAAGGCAGGAGCCTATCTGGTGCATAGTTTGAAAAGAATGCCGAAAACAGAGGGTCTGTCACCCTGCTTCCTTTAAGTAAGCCCAAATTGCCACGCAGTTTTCTTCCGTACTTAATAGACATCACACACTGTTGGAAAATGAAAACAATATATGGTCCCCATTGTATGCCCATACCATACACACAAAAATAAACTCACACAATTGTGTGTGTGAGATGGGAAGAATATCTATCACCTGTCCAGTAGAGATGACAGAAGTCAGAGCTAGATAAATGATGTGGCATGTGAGTTAGAGTGGGCACTCTTCCAATCTGATCTGGCAGCAAACCTTTCTCCCTCATAGTAAACACAGGCCCCAACTTGCTTCAAAGCCCTGGCCACCAGAAACTGAAATCAGTTCTCCAAATTAGACAAAAAACCATCTATTGGTTTTAATTAGTCATTAAAAGTGCTCTATTAAGTAGAAAGAATGTATTCAGTGACCAATCCCAAGAGTAATCTTCCCTAAGGAGATTCTGCTTAGCATTCTCTAACAACACAGCAAGAGAGAAGTTCTAGACAAAGCAGCTATGATTAGCAAATAAAAAGAAAAGAGAGGAAAATCTTATGGTTTAGGTTTCAAAACTGTCTATGTGCCATATAACACAATAACATGTTGCCAAATGCAGTCAAGCTATGGAAAGCATGACCTGTAATCATTAAAAATAGTGCTTAGTGTCTTTTCATTCCCCCACAAATTTAAATTTAAGACAGATGACATGACTAGACTCATCCCAGACAAGTTAGACAGGGTTTTGTAGTTTTTTTGTTTTTTGTTTTTTGTTTTGTTGTTGTTTTTTGGTTTTGGTTTTTTTTTGGTTTTTTGGCTTTTGTTTTTTGGGTGTTTTTTTTGTTTGTTTGTTTTTTTCTTTTGCCTCTCATTATTCCCAGACTATGATTTTCTAAGAACTAAAACCTTTACAAATGTGACTGACCCTTCCAACCAACAGGAGTTGCCAAATGGGCCTGAGCCTAAGGCTATATCCGGGGAGTTCTATAAACTTTGCATAGTGCCAAATACATAATCCTGGCTTCCAAACTTTCACAATATGCTTTTGACAATGGCAAGACAAAAGGAAAATTGTTATTGCAGTTAAAGCAATTGTTCAATGGAGCCAAGGCTTATGGAAAAATGATAACTGCATTAAAAAACTTGGATCCTGCCTTCTTGGGTATGACACGACCAAGGTACTATAGGGGCACAACAAACAGCTTCCAAGGCCTTCTGCCTGCTGAGCAACCAATGAAGCTGGAAGTCAAAACTCCTAAATTTTTGATTCACTTCTGCCTAAGTTTGGCTAAAAATCACCATCCAGTACCACTTAAATGTTTGGAAATCCTCTAATGAACCACATTAGAGGTTCTGTAACCACATTTTCCCTTGTTTTTTTCTTGGAAATGCCAAAAGGGCTCAGTCACCTATGTTGTTGAAGAGTAACAAAAGCTGGAAAGCTACAACTGAAAATACTTCAAATATCATTGCATGGCGGTTTAAGCCAAGCTTAGTTTTCTATGCTTTGTCCAAGTTCATGTTGAAAGCAGTTTCTTTTTTCTGAGCACATGTTCAAATGGGAAGGCAATTTCAATAAGAAGTATTAATTGAAAACCATGTAGCAATGTAGCCTACATTGAAACATAAAAACATGCAAATGAGATCTAGCACCTGCCTCTGAGAATCTGTAATTGATACCTTCAAGATAAAAGTATTTAGCATCTATTATAGGACAAGAAAACCATGATCCCTTTACAGAGCACACAGAATGGTGGAATGACTGATAATTAAACAAGCAATTACAATTCATTGTGGTATGTGTCATAATAGAAAAAGTCTGGGATGGTGTCGGGGTACAAATGGACACCTAACATGAGCTTGGGACAGTCAAGAAAGGCTTTTTAAGAGGGGGCTGGAGCCTGAACTCTGAAGAGATTTTTTGAGATAAAACAAGAATATTCCCAGTTTTAGAGAAGATTATGCTGGTAAGGGTAGGTGCTTGTTTATGGCTTATTACTCACTTATCAATTACACAAATATTTATTGAACACGCATTGTGTTTCAAACATACAGTAAAAGGGATTCTCTTCTTAATGTTATTATATCAGTAGTAATAGTAATATCAAAAATAGTATTAGCTAATAAGTTATAGATCATGTGTTTATTAATTGTGTCTTTCATGCAATAAACACTGGACTGAATGAATGCCTAAGAAGATAGCTGATATTCCCCAAATTGCTGACACGGAAAGGAGTCAAAATCAGGCAAAGCTTTGGCGCACAACTCATGTTAGTTCAACTAGTTAATTATTCATTGTACTTCAATTCTTTGTGCTATGCAAAACATGCTGATTTTAAAATACATAGGAAGTTTTGTCAGGGATCTGATTCTAATCATTCCACTTATTTACGAATACTAACTGTGCAAAATAATATAGGTAATATTAAATATATGATTAAAATATATGGAAACGGGAGCACCTGGGGGCTCAGTCGGTTAAGCATCCAGCTTTGGATCAGGTCATGATCTCATGGTTTGTGAGTTTGAGCCCTGCGTTTGGCTCTGTGCTGATGGCTCAGAGTCTGAAGCCTGCTTCAGATTCTGTGTCTCCCTCTCTCTCTGCCCCTCCCCTGCTCACACTCTGTTTTTCTCTCCTTCAAAAATAAATAAACATTAAAATATATGGGAACAGTAACATAATTGGGGATGGAGATAGTAATGTGCTAATAGAGATTTAACAAGTTCTCAAAAGAAATCAAAATTGGGGCACCTGGTGGCTCAGTCAGTTAAGCATCTGACTCTTAATCTCAAGGGTTGTAATTTCAAGTCCTGCACTGGGCTTTGTGCTAGGTGTAAAGCCTACTTAAAAAAAAATCCTACTTTGACTGTTTTAGTTTCTGTGATATAAATACTCCCTACAATGGCCAATTTCAAATTATCATTGTTTTACCAATTAGTTTGCAAAATTTCTGAAAATTTATCAATCAACCTTCAGGAGCTGATATGAGCCAACACTGACACATCACTAGGTGAAGTTAAGAGATATAAACTCTTCTAGTTTCTTGCATTGTCCTGGATGCATTAAAAGTAATAATTTATATTAGTCTCTAACAAATAATAACACATGTTGTCATTTCTAAGTAACTATTAAAAGAAGAGTAGGGGAATGTATTAGTAATAAGCAAGTAGAGTGGAAATGGAATAATGAGAAATATTTAATAAATCAAGAAAAATGCAAGAAAGGAGGGAAAAGGAAATGTAAAATAAGTGGGACAAATAAAAAACTAATAAGATTGTAAACGTAAACCAAAGTATATCAGTAATTGTATTAAATGTAAATGGACTATATACCACAATTAAATGTCAAAGTTGTCAGGGTGGATATAATCTAAGCCCTAACCACATGATGCTTAACAAACACACTTTAGGTATAAAGATTTAAAAGGAATAAAAGTTAAATGATGGTGGCAGCTCTTGCTGCCAACAGGTCCCATCTCCGTGCTTTAATAAAATCATCTTTTTGCACCAAAGACATCTCAAGAATTCTTTCTTGGCCATCAGCTCCAGACTCCCACCACTCCAAAATCCCATCATTTTGGCACCCTTACATGGGCTTCTAGTCTTTGCATGTGAACTCTGAGCCTCAGTGCAAACTTGGTGAGTACTTCCTCTGATCTCTCCACTTAGGGTCTTTTCAGAGAGTATGGTCTTATTGGAACACTTTCATGTTGGTTGTTCAGGCTGCAATCTGCTAGCCCATGGCTACTCTACAGGGAGGAGAAATCCCACCTTTTGGCTGGAAGTTAGTACCCTGGCCAAAATGGTAAAAAGACGAAGAAACTTGATGCCCTCTCTTTGTTTCTGTCCTTATACAAAGCTGTCTGTCTTGGTTGGGCATGGGACAGCCACCTAAGTGACTAGCATGGCTGACAATCTTAAGACTCCCATATGAAGTTTCCTTCTCATTGGTCTAAAGTGATCCCCTCCATATCCCTGGTATAGCCACTTCTGGTCAAGAGACTTCCACTCATAAAAGGTCGAAACCAGTACCCAAGTGAATTAAAACCCAACCAGGACCATTTCCTAGGAAGTCAGCTATAAGAACTATACGTATTGGAATGTTTGCTTAGATCATGATAGATTTCTAGCTTTACTGGTTTCCATCATTGTCCTCTACTATAGAACTGGGTAATTTCACTTTGTTAAACTTCTCCAGTGTTTTCCATGGGTTAAAAACAGCAGGTTCTTCCTGGCCTTCTCAGCAAGGCAAGCCAAGGTGCAACTTGGCCTTCTCAGCATGACTGCTATGGCATGGCCTTTGCAACAAGGCATACACAAGCACCCATTGTGGTCTAGAATGCAATGCAGAATCAGGGGGAGGGCTGGCCTCCCTCCTACAGGGCCTTTACAGCAAGTGGTGATCATAGCGATTTTGTTCCAGGGACACCTCGGGTCGCTTTGACTCAGGAACCTCTGACATATCCTGCACGTTGGGATGCCATCTGGGAGTCAGAGGGTGGGGGGGAAGTCATGGGGGAGATTTTCTTGGTAATGGATTACCTTTCTTCAGTCACCAAAGACTCTCCCTTGGGATGCCTTTTAACCCACTGGAAACAATCTGGATTGCAAAATTTAGGAAAGGACTGATCTCCTGTAACATTGCATGGCCTCAGTAGGATCTATAAGTTTGATCTCTTCTGCAGGAAATAGGACAAATGGACAGAAGTACCCTAGGTCCAGGCCTTCATGGCTCTAAATCAGGACCAAGACCTAAGGCTCTAAATAGGCCTACTCCAAATAAACCCAGCTTGCTGGAGGAAACACAGATCATCCTTAATGAAGGGGAACCTGATTCTCTCACTGTTCCTCCTTCTAACAGATGTGGGGGCTTCTCCTCATTCATTTCCCAGGTTAATGGCTATAATTGGAACTAACAGTCTTTGGTAAGTCTATGTCAGGAGAGGGACTTTAAGTAATATTCCCAAGTAGCTGCCAAGATTCCCTTCATTTCAGGAAAATTCCTGTCTTCTCTGGCCTGACATGGACTGCATATTTCCACTTTGGTGGGAAAAAAAATATATATGACTCTGCTCATCCATGCAACCTGATGAGGTTTATATATAGGAAGTCTCTTCTTCTGCCTTCTTGCCTCTTCTGCACCTTGACTCTTCTGTATCCTCTGTTTCTGCACCATCTTAGGTGTGGCTTGCATAACTGGCTTCCAGCACCATTGGCTCCTCCTGTCACTGTTAAGGAGCAATAGAACACCCCCCGGACTTAACACCACCCACATCAGATTCCCCCACCAGTGTCCCAGGTAAAAACTGACAATGGGGAACAAATTGACGCTTAAGTGGACACAGGTGGAACATATTTGGTATTTAAGCAAATTTAAATGTGTTGGTTTACAGAAATGGACCCATAAACATATGGCCAACTAATCTTTGACAAAGCAGGAAAGAATATCCAATGGAAAAAAGACAGTCTCTTCAGCAAATGGTGTTGGTAAAACTGGACAGTGACAGGCAGAAGAATGAACCCAGACCACTTTCTTATGCCATACACAAAAATAAACTTAAAATGGATGAAAGACCTAAATATAAGAAAGGAAGCCACCAAAATCCTAGAAGAGAAAACAGGCAACAACCTCTTTGACCTTAGCTGCAGCAACTTCTTACTTGACATGTCTCTAGAGGCATGGGAAACAAAACGGACCTCAAAAGTAAACAAGGGACCTCATCGAGATAAAAAGTTTCTGCCCAGCAAAGGAAACAATCAACAAAACTAAAAGGCAACCGATGGAATAGGAGGAGACATTTGCAAATGACATATCAGATAAATATTAGTATCCAAAAATCTATAAAGAACTTATCAAACTCAAAAACAAATAATCCAGTGAAGGAATGGGCAAAAGACACGAATAGACACTTCTCCAAAGAAGATATCCAAATGGCTAACAGACACATGAAAAAAATGCTGAACATCATTTATCATCAGGGAAATACAAACCAAAATCACAGTGAGATACCACTTCATACCTGTCTGAATGGCTAAAATTAACAACTCAGACAGCAACAGATGTTGGTGACGATGTAGAGAAAGGGGAACCCTTTTGCACTGCTGGTTGGAATGCAAACTGGTGCAGTCACTCTGGAAAAACAGGATGGACATTCCTCAAAACATTAAAAATAAAACTACCCTACAACCCAGCAACTGCACTACTAGATATTTATCCAAAGGATACAGGAGTACTATTTTGAAGGGGCACATGCACCTCAATGTTTATAGCAGCACTATTAACAACAGCCAAAGTATAGAAAGAGCCCAACTGTCCATCAACTGATGAATGGACAAAGAAGCTGTGGAATGGACTATTACACGGAGATCAAAAAGAATGAAATCTTTCCATTTGCAACAATATGGATGGAACTAGAATGTTTTATGCTAAGCGAAATAAGTCAGTCAGAGAAAGACAAATACATGATTTCACTCATATATGGAATTTAAGATATGAAACAGATGAACATAAGGGAAGGGAAGCAAAAATAATATAAAAAACAGAGAGGGAGACAAACCGTAAGAGACTCTAAATACAGAGAACTGCGGGTTGCTGAAGGGGTGTTGGGTGGGGGGAAGGGCTAAATGGGTGAGGGGCATTAAGGAGGATCCTTGTTGGGATGAGCACTGGTTGGTATATGTAAGTGATGAATCACTAAATTCTATTCCTAAAATCATTACACTATATGTTAACTAACTTGTATTTAAATTTTAAAAAATAAAATTTAAAAAAAATGTGCTGGTATAACTAAAGTAGACATGTGTTTAGAGTTATCAGCATTAAATATAAAATTTTCATTCTATCTAGGTTTACTGAAGGTCAAATAAGCTCGTGGTTTCTGTTGCAATTTGTTAGCAGAAAGATGACTTAAAATGATAGTTAATTCTGTCTCAAATTTTTCATGGGTAATTGTTAAGATACCTTTCAAAGTCTTTGGTAACCTGAAACTTTAAAGCTTACATGCATGATAAATTGGACTGAATTTGTTAGATATCTAGGTCTTTTCCAAATAGAATGGAGTGCTGAAGCATTGATTACTAAATGTAGGTTTGTGGGTTTTGGCTTCCTATTGCAAAGAAACTAAGGACATTTGCATCTGATGGTAAAAATTCTTGGTGCTTTATTAAAAGATTGTACTATGAAAAACCTGCTTTCTGCTAAATAGATTCATAAAAAGGGTTTTGACAAATACAAGTATTAGACATCTTTAAGATAATAAAACTAAAATGGGTAAGAATTTCCAGAACTAAAATGCTGCATTCCAACTGAACAAGAATTAGGAGCATGGGACTAAGTAAATTAAGGGAAAAGATCATAGTTTTTGTGAATTTTGTTGGAAATATTGCTGGTTCTCTAATGTTTGCTCTTTAGATTAAGGAAATTCTCTCTCAATATATCTATGACTTATAGAGGGGCACCTGGGTTGCTAAATCTGTTAAGCATCTGACTTCAGCTCAGGTCATGATCCCATCATTTTTGAGTTCAAGGCCCACACCAAGCTCTGCACTGGCGGTGAGGAGCCTGCCTAGGATACTCTCTTTCCCTCTCTCTGTTTGCCCCTCCGCTACTTGTTCTTTCTCTCAAAAATAAATAAAATTTAAAAAAAAAATTTTTAAGATATCTATGGCTTAGAGAAATAGAATAAAGTATTCATTTGTGAACAAATTAAAGTGTTTAACTTTCTCTCTACCTGAAACCCTCAGAAATTCAAAAACTCTCAGTGAGTACTCTTTCTTTCATGGCAATTACAGTTATTTGTATATTTTCAATAAAAATCTCCTTGTAACAGGACACCATTGGAAACATTGGTTATTTTACCAAGGGTTTGACTGGAATGCCATATTTGAGAGAGACGTGCATAGTCTCAGGTATGACTATACAGCTCTAAGGAACTAATGTTGACGTGAAGTCAATAAAGCCCCTTGGAAATGCTGACCTGATACCCTGCTTACAGAGTTCCCAGCAGCCATACCAGGTGACTAAAGAATGTCACTTCCTGGCAGGTACAGGAACCTCAGGATATTTGGGGGACTTTGTGAAGAGGAATTCACCCAAATCTACGGGTATTGCAGGCATGTCTAATGGCAAGTGCTTGGCTTGGCTTCTGGCCTGTCTCTGTCCCTCACACACTCTCTCTCTCTCTTTCTCTCTCTCAAAAATACACTTTTAAAAACGATTTTTTTTTTGAAATATAAAACTTTTTAATTTGTATTAAACAAAAAAAGTTGACGGAATTAATAGGAGCAACAGACAAATCCACAATTATAGTTGGAGATTTCAACACTCCTCAGTAATTAATACAACAAGAAGACAGACAGTCAATAAGATTCTAGAAGATTGTAACAAGACTATTAACCAACTTGACCTAATTAACATTTACATAACATTCAGCTAACAACTGCAGAATATTTATTCTTTACAAGGGTACATGGAAACATACAAAAACTTGACTGTATGCTGGGCCATAAGGCAACTTTCAACAAATTTTGAAATGACTAAAGTCATACAGAGAACAATCTTGAACCATGGTTAATTATTAAATCAATATCAAAAGATAACAAGAAAACTCTAAATGTTTGGAAATTAAGCAATATATTTCTAAATAATCTGTAGGCCAAAGAGGAAATCACAATGGAAAGTATTTTAACTGAATAATAGCAAAAACATATAGCATACTAAAACATGATTTACTGCTAAAGCAATGCACATGGAGAACCATAGTGCCTTACATGCCTCTATTATGAAAGACTGAAAATCAGTGACCTAAAACTACATCTCCAAAACTTAGAAAAATAAGCAAATGATACACAAAGAGTGAAGAAACAAGGAAATGACAAAGATATAAAAAATAATTAATGAAGTGGAAACAAATTATTCCTAGAAAAAAATTAACAAAACCAGAAGTTGTTTTGTTTTTAAGATTAATAATTAATAAATTTCTACTAATTCCTATCCAGAAAAAACAGAAAGTTACAAATTACCCTTACCAGAAAAAAAAAGGGGGCATCACAGATTTAACAGACATTAAAAAAAAAAAAAAAAAAAAAAAACAAGAGATGATATTATAAATTATCTTAGGCTAATTTGAAAATTTAGGTGAAATGGATAAGTTCTGGGAAAATACAACTTACCAAAACTAACATAAGAAAACATTTAAAATCTGAATAGTATTATATGTATTAAAGAAATTGAATGTTTAATTAAGAACCTTTCCACAAAGAAATCTGTACATTCACCTGGCCTCAACAGTGATCATCCAAATATTTAAGGAGAAAATAATAACATCAATTAATATTCCTTATTTCCAGAAAATAAATATGAAAAACATTTCTAACTTATTTGATGAAACCAGTATAAATTACTTCCAAAATCTGACAACACATTATAAGAAAGAAAATTATAGGCTGAAGTTCCTTATAAAGAGAAATTTTAGAAAATCAAATTAGCAATATGTAAAAATTATGATACACCCTAATCAAATAATTGGTTTATTTCAGGAATGTGGAGATGATTTAATATTCTAAAATCAGCCTTGGGGCTCCTGGGTGGCTCAGTCGGTTGAGCATCCAACTTCGGCTCAGGTCATGATCACACAGTTTGTGAGTTCGAGCCCCATGTCGGGCTCTGTGCTGACAGGTCAGAGCCTGAAGCCTGCTTCAGATTCTGTGTTTCCCTCTCTGCCCCTCCGCTGCTTGTGTGCTGTCTCTGTCTCTCAATAAGAAATAAACATTAAATGGGAATGCAAGCTGGTGCAGCCACTCTGGAAAATAGTATGGAGGTTCCTCAAAAAACTAAAAATAGAACTAACCTACTACCCAGCAATTGCACTACTAGGCATTTATCCAAGGGATACAGGTGTGCTGTTTCAAAGGGACACATGCACCCCAATGTTGATAGCAGCACTATCAACAATAGCCAAAGTATGGAAAGCGCCCAAATGTCTATTGATGGATGAATGGATAAAGAAGATGTGGTGTGTATACACACACACACACACACACACACACACACACACAATGGAGTATTACTCAGCATTCAAAAAGAATGAAATCTTGCCATTTGCAACTACGTGGATGGAATTGGAGGGTATTATGCTAAGTGAAATTAGTCAGTCAGAGAAAGACAAAAATCATATGACTTCACTCATATGAGGCCTTTAAGAGACAAAACAGATGAACACAAGGGAAGGGAAACAAAAATAATATAAAAACAGGGAGGTGGACAAAACAGAAGAGACTCATAAATATGAAGAAAAAACTGAGGGTTATAGGGCGGGGGGAGGTTGTGGGAGGGGGGATGGGCTAAATGGGTAAGGGGCACTAAGGAATCTACTCCTGAAATCATTGTTGCACTATATGCTAACTAATTTGGATGTAAATTTAAAATAATAAAAAATAAAATTTAAAAAAAACAAAAAAAAATAGAAACCAAAAAAAAGAAAGAAATATTAAAATAAATAAATAAATAAAATCAGCCTAAGAAAGTCTTCATATCAACAAGATGAAAATCATGAAAATCTCAATAGATAAAAAAAAATATGACTTGACAAAATTAAAATTCCATATATGACTTAAAAAGCTGTTAGCAAAACAGGAACAGAAGGGAACTTCCTTAATCTTATAATGAGTATCCACATAAAAGCTACAAAGCAAACATTCAGAGGATCAGTTTAAGAGGTCAATATCTGAATATTAGCAGTTCTAGAAAAAGAGAACAAAAAACAAAAAGGAAGAAATTATCAAAGAAATAATAAGGGTGCTATCACAGTAATACCTGGTGGTATTAGCATATCACCAGCCAACAAAGGGAAAGCACTCTAGAAATTTTGAACGGATATTTCTCTTCTGTCCATTTATTGAAAGAAAAAAATTGACCTTGAAGAAAAGATTGTGTGATATCATCTAGCTCATATTTGCAGGGAATCTGGACCAAAAACTAGAAGAATTTCATTTACAAGATCTTGGACCCCTATAATTATTTCCCATTAATCCTTGATCTCCAAGGAAATAGAAGCAAACACCTCAGTTTCAAGATATTAGAGTGAGTTTTTGCAGTCTAGCCACCTACCTACCTCTTAAATAAGAAATTTCCATTGGGAACAAAAAGTGGTCTTAAGTCACTGACATAAATAAAACCATAAACACACGTCAACTCAGGAGGAATTCCTTAATCATGAATGGCTATATTAGTAACACACAGAAAAGTAGTTTACAAAACTCACAAAAAAATATAGAGCAATTACAACAAAAGCAGTAAGATATGTTCACCTCCTACAACCCCTTTGTCAAGAGATGGATGTATTTGTCCCTGAACAGTGTTTTTAGAAATAAAAATTTCACATAACTTTCTCTTGATAATATTTGGGATATCTTGAAACAATTGGGTTTCTCTTGAAATATTTGAAAATCTAGTAATATTTGCCTAAATTTTTACAAGACAGCAATTGGCTGATGCTGGGAAGCAGCTACTACCCCTTTAAAATGAAGCATTCACTTCCTAATTTGCTACAGCAGCAATCCCTCCCCACTGTCTTCCCTGAGGCCCACTTAAATTGTTTATCTTAGATGGCCGCTACTTCTGGGCATATAAATTTGTGACCTGTGTCCTGTATCTATGTCACTCAAAATGCAGTCCACAGACAAGCGGAATCATACCTAGAAGCATGGAATAAATGCAAATTCTCTGGCCCACTACGGACACATTGAATCAGAATCTCTGAGGGTAGGGTCCTTAATCACATTTATGTCCCATATGAAACCCTATGTTAGCAATTGCTTTTTTTTTTTTTATCTATTTGGGGAGGGTAGGGGCAGAGAGAAAGGAAGACGGAGAATCCCAAGAAGGCTCCACAGTCAGTACACAGCCTGACACGGGGCTTGATCTCACATACTGTGAGATCATGGCCTAGGCCAAAATCAAGAGTCAGACGCCTAACCAACTGAGCCACCCGGGCACCCTGGCAATCGCTTTTAGAACCTACTATGGAAAAGCTTTGTTTCCCATTAAGAATGGGTTTGTTTTTTCTTGTCACACAAAAATATACCCTACCTTTCCTTAGTTACCAGAAAGTTCAGACATTAATCCTATGGATCTTTCCTCGGGTGACTATATGGTCCATATACCTGTGTTCTATTCCCCCTTGTCACTGTCCCTTGGTTTTCGCCTTCTATTGAAATGTATTATTTCCTGTACAGTGACACTTTGGGGTTTTTTATATTAATATTTTATTGATATTTGTTTCTTTTATTTTACATAGTTCTTAAAAGCAGCCGGACATCCACTGTAGAATGAAACGAAAGTATAACGAGATAAGCAATGCTTCTGAAGTCTGACTGCCTTGGTTTAAATCTTGGCTGTTCCATGTATTTGGCTCTGTGACCACAGACAAGTCACTTAATAATGCTGAGCTTTCCTAATCTTTTAAATGAGGGTAATATTTGTACTTCATGTATAGCACGAGTGTTAGGGTTAACTCAGATAATTCATGAAAAGCAAATTAGCATGCTTCCAGCAAACAGAAAGAATCACTGGTTGGGGATTAATTCCAGCTGCAAATAACAGAAGATCTACTTCAGGGATCACCAAATAAAAACTTATTGTATCCTCAAAAAACCTAAAAAATCTCAAAAAAATCTCAAAACATCTCACAGCATCATCAGTTGTCCTGAGTTACTTCTTTCTTTCTCTCTGCTCTGCCAGCCTCAGTGAGTGGTCCTTATCCTACGGTCACCTTGTTGCCTCAAGATGGGAACTCTACCTCTATTCTCATCTCAACCTTCCACTCAAAAAGCAACACTGGGTGGTGGCTGGGTGGCTCAGTAGCTTAAGCGTCCAACTTCAGCTCAGGTCATGATCTCGTGGTTCATGGGTTCAGGCCCCGCATTGGCCTCTGTGCCAACAGCTCAGAGCCTGGAGCCTGTTCCAGATACTGTGTCTCCCTCTCTCTCTCTGCCCCTCCCCTGCTCATGCTCTCTCTCTCTCTCTCTCTCTCAAAAATAAATAAAACATGAAAAAAAAAAGTAGCACCAGAAGTGACAAGAAGAAGAAAGAGGGTAAAGCAACATTAGGAAAGGAAGACTTTTCCAGAAATCACCCATAAACTTCTGCTTTCTTTTCCTTGGTCAGAACTGTGTCACATAACCACTTCTAGCTATAAGAATGCTAGTTTTTTGTCTTTTGTTTTTCAGCAGGGCACATTACCACTTTGTTAGGAAAATGGAAGAAAAAATATTGTGTAGACAAGTTTTATCCACCATACAAAGACTCAATATCTGTTATTTTTATTTACAAAGAAAACTAAAAGATCGATCATATACACCTAAAAAAAGTTGGTGTATGTATCTGTGTGTGTACATATACATACATGTATACACACACACACACACACACACACGGTCTTGAAACTTTCCAGTTTAAAGTTCCTATGCATTGTTATGTTTATGCATCACAAACATTGTTCGAGATGTTTATAAAACCACCAGTAATAATAATAGCTCCTGGCTATATATATCCAGGGACTAAAATATTTTATAATTACATTAAAAAAAATTTTATTAAGTCAACTCTACCCCCAACGTGGGGCTCAAACTCACAACCTGGAGATTAAGAGTCACATCCTCTACCAACTGAGACAGCCAGCCACTACCATACATTATTATATTTAATCTTCACAACAACTCATAATTATAAACAGTTATTAATATTTATATCCATTATATTGATGTGGAAACTTGAACATTTCAGAAAGATAACAACTAGCCCAAATTGATAGATAATAAATAGAGTAGTTAGAATCCGACATACCTCAAAAAACCTCTGTTCTAAAATTCCTTTTTAAAGAACATTTATTTTCCTTCCAGAAAAGAATATATTACTATTTCTTAACAAAGCAATAGCCTGGCCATTTGCACCCTGTTTGTAGCTTTTTGTCCAAACATTTCTTTCCTAGGCAGAATACATTTCTCATTAAAATATGGTCTATAATTTCTCTTCATTGCCTGAACAAGGTTCATAAGTGGATTTTTTTAATGTTTTTTTCCTACCAAAAAAAGAAAGAAAGAAAGAGAAAGAGAGAAAGAAAGAAAGAAAAAGAAAGAGAGGAAGGAAGGAAGGAAGGAAGGAAGAGAGGAAGGAAGGAAGGAAGGAAGAGAGGAAGGAAGGAAGGAAGAAAAGAAAAAGAAAGAGAGGAAGGAAGGAAGGAAGGAAGGAAGAGAGGAAGAAAGAAAGAAAGAAAGAAAGAAAGAAAGAAAGAAAGAACAATCCTTCAGGCATCGAAACATTCAGTTTCCCCTTAGCTCTTGCCCTTATCCAAAGGCCATATTGCTCCTATTAGAGACACCAAAGCTCTGAGAGATACATTTTAATCATATTTTTGTAGAAATATTGTACATCTTTTCTCAACACTCAGACGTAAGAAGAATGTGAGAAAATGGCCTGTGGGAGGGACAAGAGTCCCTGCAGTTTATTATTTGAGATGACAAATTGCATTTTCACAGAAGATGAAAGATTATGAGAAAACAGCATTCATTGCTAAACACACTTCATTGTTAGGATGGTTAAAAAGGAACTGACTGACATGCCGTTGGAAGAACAAAATCCAGGAGGACCACAGAGGAAGACAGTGGGCTACAGGCTACCAACCTGTGCTATGACTTTCTCCTTGCTGTGAAAGCAACAACAAAGCCCTGAACCATCCAGCTAGATCTTAGAGAACTGAGAAATGCACACAGGCTGGACTCTGAATGGTGAGTAATGCTTAAAAAAAAGAGAAAAAAGAGCTGAAATTTCAACCTAGTTTTCCTCCCCTGTGGCCAGTTTTCCCGAAAGCATCCTTACAAAAGATGGCTTATCCTTCTAGTCAGGAAATGAGGCATCCAGGTCCAATATCGTAGTGCTAATGGGCAACTCATTAAAATTAAAGGATGGTACTTTTTTGCCTCCCCTAAACTGGAATTAGAATAATGGGTTGTTTCCCAACAGAGACTCAGCTAATAACTGTGAATTACATTCCCAAAATAGAGGTCTTTTTGAATATTCAAACTGGATAACAAAAGACCAGACCAAGAGTCTTCCTTGTTTATGTCTTCACAAGTATTTCTCATTAGACTCCATGGAAGTGGCAGCAGATACTACAGACTGAGGCACTCAACACCCACTTCAGGCTCTTTTTAGTATACGCCTTCATGTACTAGAAAGCTGATGTCTACGTGACCCAGATTCTCTTGTAAAAATACCTTTTAGAGACTTGTAATGCAAACCAAACAATGGGAGGTACAGAGATCAGTTTTTCTCACAAGAAGCATTCGGATCTCCCAGGGCAACTGTGGCCAAGGTTCCACTCTCATGCCACAAACATCATAGATGTCAAGTGACAAGCAACAGCAACAGGAAAAAATTTCATTAAAACAATTCCAAAGTGGTTTAGAGTTTCTCTAAACCATGTTGCTCCTGATTATACAGTATCCAAACTTAGCTCCCTGGCCCTCTTGGAAATATCGTATGCTACCTAATGCTCTAAAATTAATCACTTTCTGTTTAAACTACCTACAGTCGATTTTGTTATCTGCAACTAATAATACTGGCCCATATGGAAATTTGTACCAGAAAAGTTTGCCATAAATGGACCATTTAAGAAATGGGAACTTGGGGCACCCAGGTGGCTCAGTCAGTTGAGCATCTGACTCTTGATTTAGGCTCAGGTCATGATCCCAGGATCACGGGACAGAGTCCCATGTTGGACTCCACACTAGTGTGGAGACTGCTTAAGATTCTGTCTATCCCCCTCTGCCCTTCTCCCCTGCTCTTGCTCTCTCTCTTTAAAATAAAAATAAATAAAAAGAAAAGAAATATTAAAAAAAATAAAAAAGAAATGAGAACTTAATGTTAGCTATTATATAAGTCTGCTCAGGATGCCATAACAAAACACCAAACACTTGGTGTTTAAACAACAGAAATTTACTTTCTCATAGTTTAGAAGCCATAAAGTCCAAGCTCAAGGTTCCAGCTGATTTGGTTCCTTGGCCCTCTTCCTGGCTTGCAGATGGCTTCCTTTTCACAGTGTTTTTACAAGGCAGAAAGAGAGAAAGAGCTCTGGTCTCTCTTCCTCTTCTTATAAAAACATTCATCCCATGATGGGGACTCTACCTTCATGACCTCACCTAAACCTAATTATGTACCAAAGATCCCACCTCCAAATACCATCCACACTGGGGTTTAGGCTTCAACATATGAATGAGGGGAGGGAGGAACACAAACATTTAGTCCCTAATAGTTATCTATTCTGGTTATGTGTAAAATCAGTCAGTACTGGTTAGCACTGGCGGTTAGGACACTAACTCTGTAATGGATTTCCATGAAAACTCAGTGTCAAATTGTCACTATGGTCACCTTGAAGGAAGGGGCTTCTAGAGGGCTTTGGAAGACCAAGTTACTGCTAAGAAAGGCTAGTCCAACCAACATGGGGCATACAATGGTTATGTGGGATGTAAGCTAGCTTTTTCAAATTGTGCTGGAGAGCTTTAATAAAGGAAATAACAAGCTTGGGATTTTAAATTCTTGGCCAAGGTCACAATCAGAGAACCATCACTTCCCCAACGTGAACATTATCTTTTGCTGCTGCCGGGCAGATATAGCCAAACAAAACCTGCAAGGTCTGATCCTATATGGGTTGTTAAAATATAAGTTCAATTCCAGACTCATCCAAGAGTCTTTTTTTTTCTTTTTTACATTTATTCACTTTTTGAGAGACAGAGACAGAGTGTGAGCAGGGCAGGGGCAGACAGAGAGGGAGACACAGAATCCGAAGCAGGCTCCAGGCTCCAAGCTGTCAGCACAGAGCCCAACACGGGACTTGAACTCACAAACCATGAGATCATGACCTGAGCCAAAGTTGGACGCTTAACCGACTGAGCACCCCAGGCTCCCCCATCTAAGAGTCTTATATGAGAATTAGAGTACTAATTTAGAAAGAGTGGAACCTCAAGAATAGGAATAAGGAGGGCCACCTGGGTGACTCAGTCAGTTGAACATCTGACTCTTGATGCCTGCTCAGGTCATGATCCCACGGTTTGTGGGATAGAGCCCCGAGTTGGTCTCTGTGCCAGTGTGAAGCTTGCTTGGGATTCTCTCTTCCTCTTTCTGCCCCTCCTCCACTCTCTTTCTCTTCCAAAATAAATAAATAAACAAACAAATGAACCAACATTAAAAAATAAAAAGAGGGGCCCCTGGGTGGCTCAGCTGGTTAAGCATCTGACTTTGGCTCAGGTCATGATCTCACGGTTCATGGTTCAAGCCCCACATCAGACTTTGTGCTGACAGCTCAGAGCCTGGAGCCTATTTCAGATTCTGTGTCTCCCTCTCTCTCTCTCTCTGCCCCTCATGTTCTGTCTCTCTGTCTCTCAAGAATGAATAAGTGTTAAAAAAAATTTTTTTAATAAAAAATAATTTTAAAAAATAGGAACAGGAAATTTGAGGAATTTGGAAGACTTCAAGTTACTCATTCTTTCAAGCTCCACTGAACCTCCCTTATCAGCAAAAGTAGCCTTTGCCACCATGTCTGATAAGACTTTTGCTGTCCCACTTGAATACTTTACTATTTTTCCTCAAAAGGAGTTGTCAAATCTCTTTATTCCTTCCCTGTCCTCTCCTCATTACCTCTGAACCTATATAAAAGTCAGGTCCCAGCATGTTTCAGGAGGCCCATTCAGAAGCTGAGGCCTTACACAGCTTAATAAAATGTCAATGTTGTGTAAATTTATACCAACATGATCCTGAAGATGTGTGGGGATGGATTCAGAGAGTAATAAACAGAATTCAGGGGGGAAAAAGATCAGGCTGATCTTTTTTTATGATTGTACTTAATAGATTCTGGGTTCCCTATGCTAGTTTGAGTAGTTGGCAGCAACTCTGACTGTCCGACTAATTAATAAATCTCAGCCTAATGGGCCCTCTGCTAACTGTAATGGAGACCCCAGAAACTACTTGGTTAAATGTAGATGAAGAAATCTAAAGACTGAGGATATAGGAATATTAAAATGGATATATTGGGTGTAACCCACTTAAAAGTACCAGTATTTTTTTTTAATTTTTTTTAACGTTTATTTATTTTTGAGACAGAGACAGAGCATGAACAGGGGAGGGGCAGAGAGAGAGGGGGACACAGAATCTGAAATGGGCTGCAGGCTCTGAGCTGTCAGCACAGAGCCTGACGCGGGGCTCGAATTCACGGACCGTGAGATCATGACCTGAGCCAAAGTCGGATGCTTAACCGACTGAGCCACCCAGGCGCCCCAAAAGTACCAGTATTTTTCAAAGTATCCTAGTGTCTGCCTTCTATAGGCCAGAAATGAAGATGGGAGACATTGCTGCTGAGATAAATTTCCTAATTTCAGTGGAAATGATGAGATCCTGGAACAACAGAGGCCAAGTAAAATCATTTAACTATGAGAAGCAAAGTGAGAGCAGTTACCATAATGATTGCAAAACTTAAGTGGTAATAAGAATGATTTGACCTGCAAAAATTTCTACGGTGGCTTATAAACCTTGAGGTCCCTTAGATGACAAATGGCAGCACATTCATTTTCATGATCAGTGTAACAGGAAATTCTAGATCTGGCAATGGACAGTTATGGTCTGTGAACCAATTTCACTCTTGAGTCAGTGTGCAGCCCCAGTATCAGCATCCCCTTGAATCAAGAGGAAGTTGGTACTCTTAAAGAAATTCTCTCCTGAGGGTTTATGGGGGGTGGGGGAGAGAGGAAAGTGGGTGATGGGCATTGAGGAGGGCACTTGTTGGGATGAGTCCTGGATGTTGTATGCAAACCAATTTGTCAGTAAATTAAAAAAAAAAGAAGAAGTTCCCTCAAAGGCACCTTTGCTATGGCCATTTATCAAGGGAAAGGGAAATATTTATATCACTTGGAGATTCAATGAAGCTAACTCTAATCTCTGGTAGCCCTGAACACCACTGCCCTCAAACCTGCCACAGTGGGAGCCTATGTGAATCAGATGATAAACTACTTTTGTACTGAATATCACAGTGGGCTCAGAAGATCATTAAATCCACTCTATGGTCATTTCCATGCACCCAAATTTATGATTCAAAAGAATATACTGGGAAATTAACATAAAACATTCCCCATAGCTTTCATGACCATTAAGTAAAGACTTCTGTTATGAACTGAATGTTTGTGTCCCCCAAAATTTATATGCTGATACCCAAAGCTCCAATATGATGTATTTGGAGGTGGGGCCCATGAGGGTGGTACCCTCATCATATAGAAGAGGAAAAGACACCAGATGGCTTCATCTCGCTCCTCCCGTGAACATGAACAACAAAGAGGTCATATGAGCACACAGCAAGTTGGCCACCATCTACCTGCAAACCAGGAAGAGGGACTTCCCCAAGAACCAAATCTGTCAACATTTTGATCTTAGCATTCCCAGCCTCCAGAACTGTTAGAAAAAATTGTCCATTGTTTAAGCCATCTAGCTGTGGTATTTCATTATAGCAGTCTGAGCTAGGATAACTTCCAAAATAATAGCTTAAAAAATACTATATACATAAGAGAATCCGTGAGCAAGATGGTAATACTGTCATATCTCTGTTTAACTTGCCTGTTTGACTTCTGTAGAACCCAGCTGTTCTTGGGGAATAACAGGTGCCTTATCATAAACTTAATCAGATGTTAATTCCAATTGCTGCTGCTGTTTCCATTTGAGACAATTTACTGGAGCAAGTCAACCCAGCATTTGGCATGTGATCTGCAACTATTTATCTGAAAAATGCTTTGTTTCTGTTCCACTATGAATCCCCAGAAGCAGTTTGTTTTCACCTAGTGGGGTCAGCAGATTGCCTACGTTCTTTTGCCACAGGGCTGTACGTAACCTCTGGTTCTGTGGCATAATTTATTCTGCAGGGACTTTGTGTCACCATTCCCTAGGACATCATGCTGGCCCACTACCTGAATGGCATGATGATGACAGAAACTTATAGACAGAGAGGCGCTGGTACACTGGATGCCATATGAGCCACATGCATGTTAGAACACTGAAGATAAATTTCACGAATACTCAGATGTCTGCCACCTGAGTAAAGTTTCTGGAGGGAATAATGCTTTGGGACAACTGGCAGTAACACATACTTCATTTCAGAAGGTTGCTCCTACTCCCTCACCGGGTAATTTGTAAGTTGCCAGCTCTGAATATGGGGGCATAGCAAGAGAAGGCTCTCAGCCAACTAGTTGCAGGGCGAACAGTTCTGCCAACTGGCCCTTATGAACCAACAAACTCAAAGGTGTTTAAAATATCTGTCACGAATCAGGATGTTATGTGGCAATAGGGGCAAGTCTAAAAAGGATAATCACAGTATAAGCAATCTGGAATTTGGAAAATAATCACAAACTCTAGAAAATCACTGTTTCCTTCTAAAAAATAGTTTGACTTGGTCCTAGGCCTGGAGAAGCTGGACAATGGGACACAAAGTAACCATGAGATCTGAAATACATGCGATAAATTGGGGTTGTTGATCCACCAAAGCCATAAACTTTTGAGTGTGCCCAGCAGCACCTCATAATCAATTAAATCTTATATTCATACTTTTTTTAATGTTTATTTGAGAGAGACAGAACACAAGTGGGGAGGATCGGAGAGGTAGGGGGACAAAGGATCTGAAGCAGGCTCTGCACTGACAGCCAGAGAGCCTGATGCGGGGCTCAAATTCACAAACTGTGAGATCATAACCTGTGCCAAAATTGGATGCTTAACCAGCTGAGCCACTCAGGTGCCCTGAAATTTTATATTTAATATCAGGCTCAGGTAGGTCTTGAAAGTACAAATAAGTTGCATAAGCATGTATTTTTATATACATATTCCTAATATACCTACTCCTATTGCGCTGCCATATATATGAACTAATGATGTGAAGTTGCCTTTTTTTTTAATTTATTTTGAGAGACAAAGAGAGAGCATAGGGAGGGGCAGAGAGAGAGAGAGAGAGACAGAGAGAGAGAATCCCAAGCAGGCTCCACACTGACAGCGCAGAGCCCAGTGAGGGGCTCGAACTCACAAACTATGAGATCATGACCTGAGCCAAAACCAAGAGTCGGACACTTAACCAACTGAGCCATCCAGGCACTCTGGGAAGTTGCCTTTTAGAGGTTGATTAAAGTGAGAAAAAAATATTATCTGGACTTACAAATGGTCCTGTTCAGCATCCTGGCATCAGCTGTAAATGGACTACTGCATAATTATAGCCTCTGTTAGGGGGCCCTTAAAGATGGGCAGGAGGAAAATGTATAGAGGAGAAATGACTGAAGACTCAGACATACAATAATTCACAGAAGGTAAAGGCTATTGGTTTTGTCTAAATGGTTATGGACTTGGATTTATGACAAGATATCTGGAAGGAAGTATATGTGTGATCTTTTCATAATAAACCAAGTATTAATACATTTATATATAATACCCATCCAAAGTGTCCTCCTTAGAATGTTTAACTATAATCATGTAGACAACATGACTTACTATGTATATGTGAACTGATACCTTTATCCAGACTTCTCAATGGCAAGACTGGAGAGTAGAAGTGAATAAAGGGAAATATAGCAACACTCAAGGAGATTAGATATTTCGACAAGTAACAGGAGTGTTTGGTTAGGGCTAAATCATGGAAATTTTTCTGTGTGATCCCTGAAACCACTGAGGTAGAGCAGAAAGCAGCACTGGAGGAAGAATGCACTGGAACAGTTTTTGGCAGGATTGAAGATTTCTTCAGGCTGCATGTGTCCAACTATTAGCATCTAAGGTCGGTTTATTACCCTCCAAAAAAAAAAAAAAAACTAGAATACACGAAAAATACTAGTTTTTATTATATGAATCCCTCCTCTTCTGAATAAGGATTCTGTTGTAATAATGTTTTATTACCCAGAAACTAATATAATGCCTAACACATAGTTGGTACACATTTAAATCATAGTGAATTGAAATGAGTGCTTCATTAATACTCAACATAGAAAGGATTATTGCCTGAAATCTGGAGAATTTGGGTACTGGTCATACCACTTTTCTTTTCCCTA
Source organism: Panthera uncia (assembly GCF_023721935.1). Classification (NCBI taxonomy): domain Eukaryota; kingdom Metazoa; phylum Chordata; class Mammalia; order Carnivora; family Felidae; genus Panthera; species Panthera uncia. The sequence continues at coordinate 13,869,233 of NC_064807.1, forward strand.
TACCAGCCAATATCTGGGGCTTTGGCAAGAGAAACTAATAACATAAAAATGTTTAAAGTAAGGCTCAAAACTGGAAGGCACAAATTTCATTGGGTTAAAACTTCACATTTCACAAATAAAACCAGGTCTCTAGGGGTAGCAGAAGATATCCACACAGTGGCTGGGGGGAGGGGGGGCTGCACACGTGTGTGTGAAATCATTAATTTACATTTATAGCTAATAACAGTTAATTTACACTCAACATCTCAGTGCCAAAGCCTAGATGTTGGAGGGGACAGCATTTACTGTACATCTACTATATATTAAGCAGTATGCTTTAAATACATTTTCTTATTTAATCCACACAACACTGCAAAGTGGGTGTTATTTCATCTCTGCAGCTCCCGTAAAATAGGTATCATGAGAAAACTAGGAGTGGGGTTGGTTAAGTAACTGATAAGACATTTATTGAAATGCCATTCTTAGAATGGATCATTCTCCCCACTGCCATAGGCATCATACAAGCGTTCTCTTTGCTTAGACTGTTCTGCATGCCCAATTTCAACTAATGACTATTAATTCCTCCTTAATTTCTCAGACTAAACATTGCTTACTCAGAAAAGCCTTCCCTGACTCTCCAACCAGCTCAAGTACTCTCATTGTGCCCTGTGTCATTTCTTCCCAGCCTGTATCACAGTTTTCAACCACTCACCGTGTGGCCATTAGACTCCTCTGTCTCCTCTGCTAATCTGTAGGCTACATAGATCTGTTGCTTCCTATCCCCAGTGCCCAGCACAGAGCCTGGCACATAAAGGCACTCAGTAAGTACTTCCTGAATAAATGAACAAATAAATGAATGAATATATGAATACCATGTACCAGGAGGATTGCTAAACACTTTACCCTAATTATCTCATTCAATCTTCAGAACAAACCTATGGATTATGTCCCATTTCTATGCACGCTTTGCAAATAAAGAAGCTGAAGAGCAGAAATATATTAGCTTGCCAAGGTTCACATACATCGTGAGTGACAGATCTGAGATCCAAGTCTGGTATGTTTCCACTACCCTGTATTGCTATTATATATATCAATCGGCATCTTCAAATAAAATTATTGCCGTTCACGTGAAAGTGAAGAATAAGCCACTACAAGGCAAGCAGACAATCACAAACATAGTTTTATCACACATAAAGGCTGCTAGATGGAAGAAAACACAGTATCAGGGTCAGACTTGAGATTTCTTTCACACATTTGTGGTAAGAAACCAAAGCTGAAGATTTCAGAAAACAAACTTGTACTGGGAGGGGTTTAGAAATCGCTCAACAGATCCTCCCATACACAATGAACTTCTACAACATCATAATTTAAAACAGTAGCCATTCTAGGCTTTTGCAAAAAAGAAAAAAGTTAGTAAAAAAATTATAAATAGATGAGTAAATTATCATCCATACGATTTCATGTTTCTGGGACTTTTTTTCATAAATTCCATCATCTGGATCATTTTACTTGCAAATGAACTTTTATTTATGAATATATATATATATATATATATATATATATATTTAAACATAATTTTACATAAGTGTATAAATGTGGAACTTTGTTTGTTTGACTTTTGCAATCTCATATCTTCCTTCTACACCCCTTACTCCCACCCTATGGGAATCCAGTTTTCCAACCTAGTCTATATCCTTTCATGTATTATTTCTGCTCACATAATTCTATTTAATCCTATATATATATATGTATATATATATACACACACACACACATACGCATATATATACTTATACATACACATCTATATATTACAGAGACGTGTTTTTTGGTCATTGTTTTACAAGAGGGAGGTCACATCATCTATGCTTTTCTGCATCCTGCTTTTCTCCCTTTAAACCCTCATGGAAATCCCTCCAAGTTGACAGGGATTGCTTTAATCAGTTCTTTTTAAATGGCTGCATAGTAATCCATTGCCTGCATATAATTTATAGTAACACCCGCACCCCCATCTACAGAAGATATGTTTCCAAGACCCTCACTGGCTGCCTGAAACCATGGAGAGTACCAAACCCTATACATACTGTGTTTTTTCCTATACACACATACCTGTGACAAAGTGTAATTTATAAATTAGGCATGGTAAGGGATTAACAACAATAACTAATAATAAATTGGAACAATTATAATGATATACTGTAATAAAAGTTAACGTGAATGTGGTTTCTCTCAAAATATCTTCATGTACTGCACTCACCCATCTCGTGATGATGTGAGACGATAAAATGCCAACCTGATGAGATGGAGCGCAGAATGACACAGGCATGTGACGTAGCATTTTGTCAGAAGGAGGATGGTCCACTTCCGGACGCGGATGACCGCAGGTAACTGAAAAGGGAGGAAAGCAAAACCTTGGATAGGGTGGTTGGGGGGACGGGGTTGCTGCTATATTCTGTCCTACTCCCATTGATAGGAAATGTTCTTTTCCTATGGGCCACTAGAGAGCACCATTGGAGCAGTGTCAAGTTCAGGACAGTCTAGTTTAGGATGGAGATTTGGAGACCTATTTGTTATCAAATTTGCATCTTCATCCGCACTTTCCTGATAAAGGTTTTGTTTATTCTCAGCTCTGGGAACCCAGAAATCTCTCGCTTCCTCCACTCTGTATCTTACCATTCCAGCTCCGGTGGGATGATGACAGACTCGCCAGGGTTCTTTCTCAGATGCCCCACAGTTGTTCACAGGCCCAGATGGAAAACACTACAGAACTATTATAATCGGCATAACCAACGAGAATAGCCACTGTCCCTGCTGTCACTGTGATTACTGCAATTTATGGAAAACAAAAAATCGCCAGTAATCAGGCTAACACCTTGACACATGTTACTTCACTGTAGGATCACAACAACCCTGTGAAGTAAGCATGACTGCTATCCCATCATACATATTATGTGTGTGGGGTAGAGATAACACACACACAGATCCAGACCCTTAAAAAATCCCAGGGGTTTTCCTCACGCAGTAAGTGTATCACTGTGTACATTTGGTGTCTCAATGTGTGGCCCCTCCTGGGTCGCCATGTTCAACTCATAGCACCACCTGTCTCAAGGCAAACCTAATCCAAATTCTCTAGTTTTCTACAGGAACTGCAGAGTTCCTAAGTCTTTGCATTTGCTATTGCTCCTGTCCCGTATGTCTTCCTCAGCTTTCCAGACCCCAGTCAACCCTTTACCTGAAGGACAAACTCTTCCTTCTTCAAGGAGTCAGATTACATTTTTCCTTGTCTGTAGAGCTTCCCCGGGTAGACATAAATACCCCCTTGTACCTCAAGATAACAGAAAAAGTTGCTTACTTATCTATTTCTCCCACTAGAAAGTTCTAAAGCCAAGTCTCACTGTTCTTAGTATCCCTGTGCCTGGCACAGCAGTTAGCACATAGCAGATGTTCAATACATGTTCATAAATGAATAAATGAGTGAATGACTGAGCCATATGGGCTCTCTCTTTAAACTCTAGAGTCAAACCCAAATCTTAGCAGCATAATGTAAATACATAAAAGCCAAAAGACTTGGGTCACTTCCTTTCAGAGAGGATTTCTGTGACAAATCCATTTACCAAGCCAATCAGTAGCAAATAAAGAGCCCCCGGCTTTTGTTCCGCAGCTAAGCCTGCAGTGCTACTCTGCCTATGGTCTGGATGGTTAAAACTGAAAAAAGAGAGAGTGTGTTGGGCTATTCACATATGCCTAGGGTCTGCTATTAGTTGCTGCTGAGAGATAAGATGAAATTTCTTATTAGAGCGGAAGTACTTCAGGCTCCAGAATTATACAGCAGCTGTGGGGGGAAGAATTTGGGGGGAGAGAATTCACCTTTCATCAGAAAAATCTGCGGTAAAAGTGGATATGATTTTTCTCTTTAAAAACACATGCAGAAACTGTTTGGCCTGGCTGGCCTTATTATTTCCTCTTGCAAAAGTCTGGCCAGTTCTCCTGAGTAAAGAAACGAAGACCCAGCCACGTGAAAGTCTTTGGGGCCACAATTAAAGATGTACTTTCCTACGTGGTGTTTTCTTTCCTGTGAGCTCCAGATACCACTAATGAGGATGCCCAATTATTACATCTGTGGACCAGGGGCAGTAGTCTTCACTGCCCAGTAATACGTCATCTGGCAGCTCATTCTAATCAGAAACAGGATTATTGCGGATTCTCTGCCCACGAATACAGTCAAGAAGTCACAGGCTAAGTTTAACTTGAAACCACAAATGCATATGTTCAGAGGTATAGTTAAGAGATCTTTGGACCGTTCCCCCCACCCCCCCGGCAGAAGTTGGCTTTCTACTTGTTTGCATGTTTCAAGTCTAATCAAATAGAAAAACGTGTATTTTGCCTCTTTGTGCCCCTAAATTTTAAATGCATGTTTGATATCACAGAATCATAAATTTGGATGGAAGCTCTAAACACAGGAAGCCCCGCCACATGGACAGAACTCTACTCAATTCATCCCTGGAGCAACCTACCCACCCTTTCCTCAGAAATATCTCAAAGGGACATCATACCCTGGTGCATCCTGCTATCTCTTGGCACAATTTGCTTCCTTGAAGCTCACATACCATTGTCTTCATTTCCTCTACTGCTCAAGTAGGAGCTTAGCTTTTCCATTGCTTTCATTTCCTCTGCTACTCAAGTAGGAGCTTAGTTTTTCCCATCATCTCCAGAGTCACTGTGGGCTTTGAGACTGTAGGAAGATCTCTCTAAAGACAAGTCCCTGAACACTTTGTGCTGTTTTGTTCCTGTGTCTTTGCACCTACTTTGCCATTAGCCTGGAAATCTTCTCTTTACCTATGATCCACCCTCTCCCACATTACAAACCTCTACTGAACCTCCAACACCCAGGTCCTTGGTGAAGAGCCTCCTGCTCATCATGTTCTGTCCCTCCCCAATCTGGGACTTGAATTACTAGTTCCTGAGTGCTACCACCAGCTTTCCTAAAACTGTGCTGTTCAAAATGAAGTCCTTAGGCCAGGAACAGTAGAATCACTTGGGAGATTATTGAAACTGAGCGTTCACGGGTCCCACTTCTGACCTACTGAATCATTATACCTGAGAGTAGGGCCTGGGAATCTGGGGTTTAACAAGCTTGCTTGAATTTAAGAAGAACTGTCCCACAATAATTTCAACTCAAATAACCTTTGGCAAGTGTAGATGTGATGCTTTTGACAGACAAGAGGTTCGTGACATGGAGCCATCATTTTATTGAGCAAAATGAAAGCAACCAAGCAATAGCACTACTAGGAATTTATCCAAGGGATACAGGAGTGCTGATGCATAGGGGCACATGTACCCCAATGTTTATAGCAGCGCTTTTGACAGTAGCCAAATTATGAAAAGAGCTTAAATGTCCATCAACTGATGAGTGGATAAAGAAGGTGTGGTTTATATATACAATGGAATACTACTTGGCAATGATAAAGAATGAAATCCTGACATTTGCAATGCCATAGATGGAACTTGAGTGTATTATGCTAAGTGAAATAAGTCAGTCAGGGAAAAACAGATATCATGTGTTTTCACTCATATATGGAACTTGAGAAACTTAACAGAAGACATGGGGGAAGGGAAGGGAAGGGAAGAAAAGATACAAACAGAGAGGGAGAGAGGTAAACCATAAGAGATTCTTAAATACAGAGAACAAACTGAGGGTTGATGGGGGCAATGGGGGAGAGAGGAAAATGGATGATGGGCATTGAGGAGGGCACGTCTTGGGATAGAGCAGTGGGTGTTGTATGTAAGCAATCAATCATGGGACTCGACCCCAAAACCAAAAGCACACTGTATACAATGTATGTTAGCGAACTTGATGATAAATTATATTTAAAAAAACAATGAGAACAGAATTGGAGGTCATTTCATGAAAAGAAAATTGTAATAGCCCAGGCTCTACATACCACTAAAATTGTCACTCTTCATTCTTAATTACAGACATATTTAGGGGAGGAATTATATGGCAAATCTGGAAAGTCACAGATACCTCCCATGAGAATACCAAGGGTCAGCACTTTTACCCTTTTAATATAATTTTGGAATTATTCCTTTGCATGCTTCTCTCATATTAGTCATAAAGTCTAGATCCTTCTCTCATTCATTTCAAAATGAAGCATAGGCCCTGACACACAGCATTTAAGATGTTAACTGAAACAATGAATGAATGAATGAATGTTCACACAGAACATTTTCTGAAACCTCACTGCCTATTTTAGATAATACAGCCACCAAACTTAGTTTTGATTTGGTCTCCAAAAATAATTTTGGCTTACATTAATGTTTTTTGAACTGATGCTCGCTAGACCAACCAACTGTATCAGCATCATGTGAGATGTATATCCAGATTCCTAGACCCACCCTACAATATTGTTTCTGAATCTTCAGTTTGTAGAATCAAAAAATCCCAGAAGAATCTTATGTAGACAAAGTTAGATTATGTGGTTACCCCAATCTGCAGTACTCTGAAATTGGTCACTAACCAAGGAATAAGGAAAAACTTCCCTAACCAGAGGCTCATTATCTAAATTCAGTATAGGAGAAGTCCTAAAGAGATAGGAAAGAAATCAAGAATCCTACAGAGAAATTTCATTATGCAAAGATTCAAACAGTCCCATTTGTTCCATTGTATGTTTGGATTGAAATCCATACCTTCGTCAAATAGTTGCTTTGGGAAGTGGGAAAAGAGTTTAAGAAGTTTCTTTTGCCACCACTTACATAAGAAACCAGTGAAATGTACTCCCAGGAATTTAAATCAAGGGAAGAAAAACAAGTGGAGGAAGTAGGGGAATTGTTTTCAAAACAGAAAAGAGAAAAGCCAAACATAGAGTTATATATTCTTCTCAAGCCCCTTCTCTCAAGAGTCTGATGATGCAAGGGCCCAATAGACATTGATTTACCATGGTATGATCTCAAGAAGTTGAAAACTTTATATCTGTTCCCTGAGAGCTCTTTAACTGGAGAAGTTCCACAATTTAAGATAACACCTAAAATATAAACACCTGAGGGGGTAAAAAAAAAAAAAAAGCCTTAAATTCAAACTATAATAGGGGAAGACAGTGGTGAGGGTATGTAGCTTTTTAAATATGCCTAATCACCTCATTAAAGCAGACATGTAGAGCCACACACAGTATCTATAACATTAAATAAAATAAGTTATTCACATGAACCCCAGAATAGGAGTAAGTGAAGACAAATCATCAAGACTCATCTGTACAGGAAGAAGCCAAGGGAAATAAGGGAGTATCTAGCAGATCTGAGAACAGGATAACCCCAGAATTGCTAACATTTATTGACTTGTAAAGTGTGGGTGGCCAATTTGAAGACCGCAGCTGAATCGGAAAGGTTGTTTGCAGGTGAGTGCAGTGAGATGGCAGGAAGATTTTAAGAAGCTGAATTAATCTGGGACTTAACTATGGAAGTGAACTTGCCAAAATGCTGTTCCAGGACAAAGCTCTTCTGCTGGGAGAAACTGCTGGGGATATAACCTAAATTGACAAAGAAAGGGGAGAAGAAAAGAGAAGGTCCAAAGAAAGTGGGGATGCAGAAAACCAGGACATCTCCAGAAGTATGACACCGTATTTTAAAACAAAAACAATAAAGCAACAAAAAACAGAACTCTACAGCAATGAAGCTAGACAAGCTATCCTGACCCATCTCTTCCCCCTAAAAGTTGAGGAAAACTAATCTCATGTGAAAATGAGCAACGGAAAAGAATTATAGTTGAATTCTATACAACATTTTTATACGAAAATAGAAAATTAGGCACAGGAAAATATCTCTCTATATAACGAAAGCTCTCCAGAAAAATGGCCACAGAACAGATGAAAACTATAACTTAACATGTTTCAAATTTTCTCATGATGGAGCATACCAAAAAAAAAATCCCAACATCAATCAGAATGAAAAAAATTTCAGAAATGAGGTGGTAAGGACAAAATAAGAAAAAAAAATTATCATTTCAAAGTGTAACATAAATCCCATCACAAAAGAAACTACCCAAATGGACCATAATAATGTGAAAAAATGCTCCATGTCACTATTCATCAGACAATTTAAGCCACAGCAAAATATCACTTTACCCCCATTAAAACGGCTAAAATCAAAAAGACTGATAATACCATGCACCAGCAAGGATGTAGAGAGACTGGAACTCTTGTACACTGGTGATGGGAATGTAAAATGGCACAGCTACTTTACAAAACTGCTCAACAGCTTCTAATACATGTAAAAATGCATCTGCCCTATGACCCAACAATTTGGCTCCCAGATATTTTCCAGGAGAAATTTATGCATATGTTATCACAAAGATTTATAAAAAAAGATTCATCATGGGGCATCTGGGTGGCTCAGTCGGTTAGGGGTCCAACTCTTGATTTCAGCTCAGATCATGATCTCAGGGGCGTGAGATTAAGCCTTGCATTGTCCTACACCCTGGGTGTGGAGCCTGTTTAAGATTCTCTCTCCTCCCTCTGTCCCACTCCCCACTCACACACATACACATGATTTCTCTCTCTTTAAAAAAAAAAAAAAAAAAGAAGGTTCATAGCTATAATTTGTAATAGCCAAAATCTGGAAACTGCACAAATGTTCATCCACAGAAGAAAGAATAAATTGTGCTGTATATATGAACTGCTGTAAGATTTTGTAAGAGGCTGGATATCGTATTGGGTATTTTTTAATAATTTCAAACATCATTGAGTGAAAGAAGTCAGGCATGAAAGAGTATATAATTATATGATCCCACTGATTTCAAACTCAAGAACAGGCAAAACCAATCTCTGGCAACAGAAGTCAGAATAATTGTTACCTGTTTTAGGAAGTAAGGGTTTTTACTGGAAAGAAGCACAAAGGAACTTTCTGGAATGATGGAAATGTTCTATATCTTTATCTGTTGGATGGTTACACAGGTGTGTACATAAGTGAGTCAGGAGACTACAAGACCACTCCCAAGTTCAATGGTTTGCCGTAGGGCCCCAAGGACTCAACACAGAGTCACAATAATGGCTATAATTTATTACAAAAAAGAAAAAAAGATGTAAAGTAAAATCAGCCAAGAGAGAAACCACATGGGGCAAAGTTCAGAGTAAATCAGAAGCAAGATTCTAAGAGTCCCAGTGAAGTCACACAGGATGTTGTTAACTCCTACAGCAACAAATGTGATATGTGTGAAGTGCTGTCTCCCAGGGAAACCCATTAAGGACTAAGTGCCAGGATTTTTATTAGGAGCTACTCATGTACATGGCTTCTGCCTCGCATTTACCAAATTTCAAACTCCCAGAAGAAAAGAAAGTCTTTAGCGTAAACCATATTATTCCCATAAATACACATTTAAGTTTACTTTATTTTTTTAGTAATCTCTACAACCACCGTAGGGTTCAAACCCACAACCCTGAGATCAAGGGTCACATGCTCTACCAACTGAGCTAGCCAGGCATCCCCACAATGAGCCATTCTTATCAAGAAACACACACCCTCCTAAAATTCAAGTTCCGAGCAACATTGCAAACAGGCATTTCTAAGGATAGCAGTCTTCGCAGTTAACTTTTTTCTGCACATTATGTAAAAAAACTTCACAAAGCTATACATTTACAACTTTGGTGTTTTACTTCATGTGGATCATATATCAATTTTTTAAATTTAAACATCGACCTGCTAAGGCTCAACTCTCTCAGGGACATAATGGGTCCTGTTCTTAAGTAGCTTAATGTGAAACAAAGAATATGGACTCTGCATCAAGCTGGTCTTTCTTTTTTTTAATTTTTTTTTAATGTTTATGTATTTTTGAGATAGAGATATAGAGAGCAAAGAGGGGAGGGCCAGAGAGAGGGAGACAGAGAATCCCAAGCAGGCTGCACTCACTGTCAGCACAGAGCCCAACACAGGGCTCGAACTCACGAACCATGAGATCATGACCTGAGCCAAAATTAAGAGTCAGACGCTTAACTGACTGAGTCACCCAGGCGCCCCCAGCATCAAGCTGGTCTTAAAGTCTGGCTCCATCATTTGCTAGCTCGTGATAACAGTCAAGATAATTCACTTTCCTGAGCTCCAGTTCGTCAGCAGGCTGAGGATTTGCCACTGAAATGTTGTAAGGATTAAACGAATCAACACATGCAGTTGGCACTCACAAAAATGTCAAGTCCCTTACTACATGAGGTAATACTCTAGAAGATAAGACATACATATGGAAAATTATAAGGCAAGAGAGAACGTGGTTAAGTGCTATGAGGGTCGTCCAAAGTTTTGACTTCTATAGGAGATCAGACAGAAAGGTTCCCGGTGGCCTGAAACCGAACTTTATGAGAAGTGGCATTTGAGCCGGTGACTGAAGGTTTGGGAAGATGTTGAGATTCAGAAATGAGGAGCGGGGGACATTTTAGGACCAGGGAAGGGTACATGCAAATTTGCAAGCTGGATTTCTCTTGGGCTTCTGTCAGTCCAAACTTTGCTGAAAAAACTAGCATTTATTCACCTACATGACTTGCTGTTACCAGGCCGTTATGGGCATCAAACATAATGCCATGCTGAAGAGGGTTACACAGTGGGTTCTTCCACTCTGGATCCAAGGCCAATGACATTTTTTTGCCTCTTGACATATAGCAATATGAAACAGGGGTATGACCTTAACCAGGAACACTACTGAATCCTTTGGCAAAATGGTGACTGCTATAGAAACATCAGATGTATGCCCTTCTTCCTATCATTACAGTCCTCTCAGACTCTACTTTTTTTTTTTTTATTCAATAAGTATTTATTGAGCGTGTGGTCTGTGCCAGGCATTATGTCATATCCTAAGAATGAAATGTATGGATCCCAGCCCCAAGGAGTTCACAGGCTAGTCAGAAAGGCTACATGTAAATGCATGGATTACACTAGAGATCAGTAGAGGCTTTAGGGTAGAGATGAACGAAAGACCTCAGAATCACACAGGATAGGGCTGGGCCCTAGTTTGATCCCTCTGGTTTCTACTTTGCCAGTACTCTCACTGCTGACTGTTAAACTGAAGGACGGATTTGATAAGCTAGCTACTTTCCAAAACTGGTCAAATGAAAAACACTGGGCTCTAGGTAAGGTCGGAGTGCCCTCTGCTGAAACAGGAAGCTGGAATCAGAAGACAAACTATTCTAGTTTTACCTATATAAAAACACTCTCTATGCTCTTTTATTTGTAGTAATGAATAAATATCCTCTTTCCCTATCAGTAATACATCTTGAGTCTCGCTGGATTCTTACGTTTATTTGGGTTGGGAGGCAATAAAGGAGGACTAAGCAACATCAAACGCATGTGAACATCACATGGCAAAACAGGCTTAAACTAACTAGCACATAAAAACTTTCCAGGTTGATTGGCGGGCTATCGAAATCCAAGGTGTGTTAGCCTGGGGCCTTTTCATAGAATGACTTCAACACTGGAGCCTAAACTCCTGGCAAGCTACCATGTATTTTCATTCTCCCATCCCAACATTTTACGTGAATGAAAAGAAATTCAGCCACGAAGGATGTGGAGGAAACTTAACTTCATATGACTACGTGAAAGAAGCTAACGTGGGAATGTACATACCATAACGATTCCAACTGTGTGATGTTCTGAAAAAGGTAAAACCATGGAGACAGAAAAAGATCAGAGGTTCCCAGGGGCTAGAAGGGAGAAATGAATAGGGCAGAAATTACTCTGCATGATACTGTCATGGTCGACACATGGCATTCATACATCTGTCCAAACCCCTAGAATGTACAACACCAAGGGTGAACTGTAACGTGAACTGTGGACTTCGGGTGATAATCACGTGTCAATGAAGGTTTACGGATTGTAGCAAGTGTACCACACGGGTGGGGGATGTTGATAGCGGAGGAGGCCACAAGGGGTGGGAGGGGAATGATGAACACTCGTGCTTTATTCTCAGTTTTGTTGTGAACCTAAAGAATAAGTCTGTTGAAAAACAGAAAACATTAATTCCAGTTAAATACGTAAGGGCAAGCCATGGGAGGCAAAATAAGTTCATAAAAAGGTCATTTATTTTGCCATCTAAAGGGGTCGCAGACAGGAAGAGAGGACGTGTGTGTGATGGAAAGTATGGTGGTGTGTGGTTGAAAAAAATGCTACCTCATTTCTTTCCTTTTGCCCAACCTCCATAGCAAGCAACAAATCCCAAAGACAATGACCATAGTTATATGTGGCTTAAATTATGACTGATTTAATAAAGACTGAAACACTCGCTCCAAAGTAAGAAAGGCTATAATCTTAACCAGCTTATTTTTAACATGCATCCCGGGCTGTAGAACACAAACTGACATTCAGATTGCAGTGTGACACCGTAAGGAGGAGTGGCTTGCTTAAGGACCCTCCTCCAGCAGCGCTGAGGACTGACAGTGTGCTGAGCACTCAGCGTTTGTTTGCCATTATGCAAAGGCAGAGACAAAAACCGTCGCTTGTAAACAGGCGAGCTCTACAACAAGGACTCTTCAGCAAATGAGTTACCTTAAAGCAACAACTTGGGGCTGCTAAAAGCCAGGGTCTTTCCTTTGGGTTGGATCATGTGATCTGAAATCCTTATTCCACTCTGAAATAACTTCCCAAAATGGATCCCATATTTTGGAACAGTGTGATTAATGAATTTTCAAAAACGTCCCAGGAGAAACACTGTAGTCATTTACTTAACTGGCCTTTAGAGTAAAATAATTAATGGTGTTAGAAATTTTTCTTGCCTCTTTAATTATGGAGTGAGGCTAAATATTTCCTCGCTCCTGATAATGAACGTGCTAGCACACATGAAAAGGTAAGGGGGAGGTCTCTTTAAACAGGTGCTGAATGACTTACTTGCAATAAACATCCCCAGCCACCATGAGGTTTCCACATCTGGTAGAGATTTTGTAGCCATGAACATCTGGAATTTAATTTGCTACATATACTAGAAACCCTTTTCATTTAAAAAAAAATTCTTTATTCAAAGTAATTTGCAGTCTTTTATAATCCACTCACACATACCCCCACCCACCCTCCTTGAAAAAAAACTCCCCACAATGCCTATTGTGAAGACCATTGGAATTTTTTGGCTTTGCAAAATAGTAACTTAATGCAATTCAAGCAACGTTATTAGAGTTCCTTTTTTCTCATTTCAATGTATGGATGAGCTCTGGCTTTACGATTAACGTGGCCTCTTGTGTTATTTCAGCTTAATTATTCAGTGCTGTCATCTCCCTATCCCGTGGCCTGTGGATTCAACAGTATGTATGAAGGCGTGGTAAGAGGGGGTAGGATGTGAGGGGTGAAGCAGGGAGTTCATCTGTGTTTATTGCATACAACGTTCTTTTCCTGTGGAAATGGGCGCTGGTGACTGTTCTTTTCCTAGTTCGGTGGATGGCCTGCCCCGTTGCAAATGGCTGCTATCAATAAACACCCTTACTTTCATTTGTGAGACCCAACCACCATTTCCTGGAGATAAAAGTGGCTTGGCTTTCAGCACAATGTAAAACATATTCCAAGACATTTCTTGAATGGAGTTAGGATATTTAAAGAAAACCTAACAGGCAGCCCTTAGATAAGATGGTTCTTGCTTTTTTGTGTTTTGCCATCCTCAGATATGGGATCAAGCCACCTCCAGAAAGCAAGAAGACTGTCACCTCAGTCTCAGTGGTGACAGGTGGCCCCAAAGGACAAAAGGCTAGAAGCTGACATTTAGATCCTGAATGTGTCTTTCTCAATCCTTTCTAAACTTGACCTATGGGCAGTTTCATGCACAACTTAAGCCAGAAAGTACTTCTCAGAATGATTTCCTCCTCCACTGAAACAGACCCCAAAAGGAAAGGAAACACTGAGTCTGACTCTTCCCTCAATTACTCCTATTCAGCATTTCCTAGATCACTAACACCCATCTCATTAAAAGGAAACTGTCCTCAAACAGTTATAGCTGTTACAAAATTTTATGTTCCTTTCTTTCATCTATTTCTCCTTATAACACATTTTCCCTTTGTGTCAAATACATCATATTCAATGTGTTAAAGCACTTCATTATTTTTCTAGTAACTGAAATGTGAACTGATTGCCTGAAAACAAAAAAACAAAACCAAAAAAAACCAAAAAATCAAAAAACACATGTTCAGTCCAGAAAAACACATCCCTGTAAATGGGACCTTTTGCAATGGGAAGGTTACATATGGAAATATACAATATGGGACCAGTTTTAAGTTGGTTTCCCTACGTCGGTACCAGCTGACCTTCCAGTAGTCTTTTGCTTTCAGACGAAATGAAATCTAGAAGTTGGGAGAGTAAAGGAGGACTTGTGGTTGGCTTTATATTGTATATTAGATTGCAAACGTATGTTTTTTAAGGAAAGGAAGCCTGACACAGTGAAACCTTTTGACACAACAAAGGAAGGAAATTGATCTAAGTGTCTGTCTGTAATGTGCCATTTACTGTGATCAGTCTCTCATTCAAGCCTGATCTCTGGCGTCCCGGTTTGTATTGGAGCCGTTTCCTGCATGATAGTACATTCCTGTTTGACACAGCAGGCCTGGGAAAAGGCGCTATCACCTCCCCCCGCCCGGGCAGGCACAGGCTGTAAGACGTCATCAGAAGCCTCTCCGTTTCCGTTGCTGGGCGTGGGCTATTCTGCAGGGTTTGCATCTTTCTCAACTGACTTCCTGCTCCGTTAAAGGAAAACTATAGAAGTGTCCAAAGATTTGGTTTCAAGATGAATTGGCAAAACTTAGAAAAGGAAGACATGAAGGAAGGGGAAATACATCCCAAGGTCAAAGATTTTATAACCAAAAATTTGAAGCCTATGGACTTTCTCTGTCCCTTGCTACTCAGTGTGATCCCTGGACCAGCAGCATCGAATTACATGGTTGTCTATTACAAATGTGAAACTTCAGACCCCACCTAAGACCTACTAAATCAGAATCTGCATTTTAACAAGATACTCGAGTTTTGCACCCTTATGCTTGAGATACATGGGTCTCGATCCATTTATTCGTAAATAAAGAAACTGAGTCTCAAGTAAGTAGCTTGTGCCAAACCATCAAGTTATACATCAGAGCAGCTCGGACCTTAATACGAATGCTCCGGCTAGCCTGCTTTTGCTGTATATGAAAGGAAGACATACAGCTCAAATACCCCAGGACCAAAATTCCTTCAAACTCATCACCATCTTTTACGCCATAGGCCAAACCGATTTCTCTTTATCCGAGCCTCCTCACTCCTGTCTTCATCACCCTGGATTCCATTACAATCCTCCTCCTGCAAACTCCTGAACATCCCTAGGACCTTTTCTCAAAGCACCTACCATGACTGAACTCAACCACCCACCTTCTCCATACCTGCACCCTAACAGCTGAGTAAATCTGGAGAAAAATCACTCAGTTGAATACATTGCTATCACTTTACATTTAAAATCAGCAAACTCAACCAAACCCCCAGAAGTGCCCATTAGTCTTGCTATTTTTCTCTAGTAGTAGCTTTTCCACCATTTTATACCTTTTCCAATTTCCTCGCACTTTCCACCACCCATTTTTAAGTAATGACTGACTTATCTCCAACTTCACAAAGGTAATACAAGGAATTAGCTATCAAACCCCTCAACTTTCCACCACTGATTCTTTTTTTTTTAATTTTTTTTTAACGTTTATTTATTTTTGAGACAGAGAGAGACAGAGCATGAACAGGGGAGGGGCAGAGAGAGAGGGAGACACAGAATCTGAAACAGGCTGCAGGCTCTGAGTGGTCAGCACAGAGCCCGACGCGGGGCTCGAACTCACAGGCCGTGAGATCATGACCTGAGCCGAAGTCGGACGCCCAACCGACCAAGCCACCCAGGCGCCCCTCCACCACTGATTCTATATAACCTCTTGCATCTGCCCACCCTCATCTTCCCCTTTCCCCCTTTTTACAGAAGATAAATCACCCACCTCCTAACAAAGGCTAGGTCAGAACAGACGCTGTGGAACTCATTCACTCTCCTCTCCTCTGGAAGGGACCCCCACTCCATAGATCACTTCTCTTCCCTAAATATGCCACATGCACACATCCTTGCTTCTGAGTCCATTTCATCTGCATTCAGTTTTATTCTAGTACCTCCCTTCTAAAACAAAAAGCAAGCTAGCAAAATCTTAGAGAAAACCTCTCTAGTCGGATCCCTACTTCAATGCTCTCCTTCACAGGTAGCTGGTGAGAATGTGTTCTCCACACATACGGTCTGTGCTTTTTCATGTCTCATTCACTATTTCTCAGAATGACTTCATTTTTTTTTTAATTTAAGTAATAGGGAAAAAATTTAAAAAGATAGCAAGAAAAAAATTACTATAACTCTCACAACCCCAAAATAATCATCCATCCAAAAAGAAGATGGATAGGTAGGGAAGGAAATGTTAAATGTAAAATGAAATTGTATTCTATATGCAATCTTCTTAAAGTATAATTTCATTGTTCTTGAATTTAACAGAAGAAAAGTTTAGAAAATGAAATTAAGACCCTTAATTTCAACTCCTTACTTTGAACAAGAAGGAAATTTGCTTTTTGTAATTCCTTTCACGTTTTTAGTTTCATAAGTTATATTATTATTTTAACTGTCAAGATTTTTAATACTTAAGCTCTGCTTTGTTATTATAATCCTGCAAGTATTAAGTCCTAGCTTTCTATTTACATGTATCCAATCCTGAACACTGATAATTTTTACTATAGGTTTTCCATTCCTAAGTATATTCAATACATATGTTTGGGGCATCTGGGCACTGGGGAGATGAGAGTGAAAAATGGGTAAGATCCCTGCACTCACAGAACTTACATTCTAAAGGAGGAGAAAGAAAAGAAACAAAGAAAAACAAAACAAGATACTTCTCAAATTATGTGTGATAAGTGCTATGTACATAAGGACACATGGTGAATAAGTGGGGAAAAGCCCATTTTAGCAAAGAAATACTTCTTCTTAGATGTGATATGCAAACTGAGTCCTGAATAATCTAAAATACTCCATCAATAAAAGGACTTAGAGCAGAAAATTCTACATGAAAGGAACGAAAATGCCTAAGGTAAAAAATAAGTGTGGCTTGTTTGAGTACCAAAAAGGTCAATATAGCTAGGACTAGTGGGAGAGTAGGAGAGGAGAATATGTGGTCAGAGGGATAGTCAGAGTTATTTGACACAGGGAATTTCAGACAATGAAATTCAAAATGCAATGTAAAACTTTAAGAAAGTGTAAGCAGGAGGGGGAAGAAGGATGTGAACCGATACACATTTTTAGAAGACCAATTTGCTGTGTAGAGAATGAATTGAAAGAAGATGTAGGCTAGGGGTGCCTGAGTGGCTCAGTCTGTTAAGTGTCTGACTTCAGCTCAAGTCGTGATCTCATGGTCCGTGGGTTTGAGCTCCGTGTTTGGCTCTGTGCTGACAGCTCAGAGCCTGGAACCTGCTTCGGATTCTGTGTCTCCCTCTCTCTGCCCCACCCCCACTCACTCTCTCTTTCTCTCTCTCTCTCTCAAAAAAAAAAATTTTTTTTTTTAAAGAAAGAAGAGATAGGCTGAAAAAGTAGAAGCATAAAGTCCAATTGGGAGATAATACTATAATATAGGCAAGAAATGATGATGTGGACTAGAGTAATAACAGTGAAGAAACAAAGAGTGACATATTTGGGATGTACATCACAAGTAGAATGGATGAACTGCCTAGAGTGGACGGAATGACTGGGGGAGGAGTAAGAAAAATGGAACCAAGCACAAATTCTAATGGCCTGGTTGGTTGGTTGGTTGGTTGGTTGGCATTCTACTTGAGCAACTGGGTTTAAATTAGTGCCACTTACTGAGATGTTAAAAAAAGGGGTCCAGGAGAGTCACATTTGAGATAGGTATTACAAATCTAATAGGTTAGAGGTATCTATGTTTAGCCTAGGGTTTAGTGGAAAGAGAAATTTAGAAGTGATCAACATAGGGATAAAATTAACACCAGAAGGATAATCACCTTGGGTAGACAGTGGTCTTCAGTCCTCAGTGCGCAACAAAGTCATCTGAGCTTTTACTTTTTAAAATTTCTTTTAATGTTTATTTATTTTTGAAAGAGACAGAGAGACAGAATGAGAGGAGAGAGGGCAGAGAGGGAGACACAGAATCGGAAGCAGGCTCCAGGCTCTGAACTTCAGATGCCGGATTCGAACTCACAAACCATGAGATCGTGACCTGAGCTAAAGTCAGACACTTAACCAACTGAGCCACCCAGGTGCCCCCAAATCATCTGAGCTTTAAGAAATACTTGTTTCCTGTTCTCTATCCCCCAAATAAACAGCATATGTGAGGATGGAATGTGGCATCGTGTAGACAGAGAAGTGGGACCAGGACTAAGCCTTTGGATACACTCACATCTGGAGGTCAGAAAGAGGAGAATCCAGTAAAGAAAACCAATAAGGAGTAGCTAGAGAGAAAGGAGAAGTAGGTGTTGTCCTAGAAGCCAAGAAAAGAAAGTGTTTCATGAAGGAAGGAAAGGTTACTCTGCCAAGACATTAAGAAAGATGAGAATCGCGTACATATGGAGGACGAAGTCAAGTTACCATCTGTTTGCTTTCATCAGTCAGGTAAAGGGAAGCCATCAGGTAAGATAGCATAGGAAAAGAGTAATACTAAAGGTTGTATGAGAGTGAGGAAAGTATATAAAGATCATTTTAAAGAGTCAGAGAGCAAGAAGAACACACAAAGAAAGCCAGGAAGTATCAATCATTCTTCTCAAAATTATGGGCAGAAGATTACAGTGGGACTAGTCAATCCATTTGGATTAGTTACTCTAACCCCATTCAAGTGTTCAAAGTAGCAGATGGCTGGGTTTAATCATGGAAGGGTTTTTGGTTAGAGTTTTGTTTTATTTTTTGCTTGATTTGCCAAGTGAATATAATAAAGGAAGAAAGGGAGGCAAAGGAGTGAACTTACATCCTAGTTTCTTAAGGGCTGATTGCAGTGACAGCCCATATGATATCAATATGGGGTATCTCTTGCTCTAAACCAGGCACCAGCTATACCAGAAAGGCTATCATCCCAGGGCGAATCTGCCAAAAAGATAAAATAAAACAACAAGAAAAATATTATTCCTACTTTCAAGGAGTGCATGTTTAAATAAATCCAAGCTGAATACAGAGGGAGTGAAGTGAGAAAGCTCGATGAATTACAAAACACGGTAGGATCAATGGACTGACAATCTCAATGAAGCACAATTGGTAGGATGTGGACATGAGAGTGAACCAGTGGTGGGGACACTCTTTGTTCCAATTGCTTTCAACTCTTGCATTTTCCTTCTGTGTGCACTCTGAAATCTTTAGCTTTTTCTCTATGGAAATAATTTGATTTTCAGCTGTTGTGTACTCTGTTCTTTATTGTCTCTAATTTATGCATAAGTTTTGTAATGACGTTGTTTTGGTCTTTAATTTGTTCCCTTAGCTCTGAAATCTCCTTTTGCATTTCATGCTATTGTTTTTTTACCATTCTGTCCTTGAATTATTTTTTATATTCCTGTTCTTAATAAGGAATTCCTGTTCATAATTCTTTTATGACCCAAAGCACCCATGGAATTATGGACCAAACTATTCATCTGTGTTTTACTCAGTATGTTCCAGCTCCTTCCCTCCTTTACCTCTCCTTCTCTTCTCTTCCTTCTTTCCTTTTCCCCTTTCATTCCTTTGTTCCTTCTAGTCTGTCTTCCTTCCTGCCTTCCTTCTTCCTTCTTTCTCCCTTGGTCCTTCTTTCCTTTCCTTCTTCCCGTTCCTTTCTTCTACTCTCTCTTCCTTTCTCCTTCCTTCCTTCCTTCTTCTCAACCTATCTAACACCATGTTTTGTTTTGTGTTGTGTTGTGTTGTTTTGTTTTGTTTTGTTTTGTTTTGTTTTGTTTTGTTTTGACACAAGCTTAAGGCTGACAGCTCTAACCAAACTTCTCTTTGCTCAGAGAGGATGCATGTCAGTGTTCA
This sequence comes from Panthera uncia, assembly GCF_023721935.1. Taxonomy (NCBI): domain Eukaryota; kingdom Metazoa; phylum Chordata; class Mammalia; order Carnivora; family Felidae; genus Panthera; species Panthera uncia. The sequence goes on from NC_064807.1 coordinate 13,889,181, forward strand.
CGGACACAGTCTGCAGCTCATTTGAGACTGTATTGTTTTCTCCTCTGAGCTATATATAGGTCAAAGAGTGCATATTGTTTTGGACTGATTCTTTTTTCTATGGTCTGTGGTGCCAGGGGAAAGTGGAGAGCTCTGCTGGGGCTCTGCGTAACCTTAACTTGAAGACACAAGTTCTTCTTTCAGAGATTTTCTTAATATCCTAAGAATTCACATCACCTAATTGTGAGTGCTATCCCTATTCCCATGGGATAGTGCTAACCTATTCCCATGGGACAAGGGTGCCTGGACTTTTTCTCTGCTGCCTACTCACTTCCTTTGCTTCTTCTGGAAGGTGGGAGTGGGCAAGAAGCTGTGCTAAGCACAGCCACTGTAGAATCTCCTGATTCTCTGGCTACCAGCTTCTCACAGTTAAAGAGTGAGATTGTAACCATTTTCCCTATGTGATTGCTGCTGGTGAACTCACTGCTGGTTTCTACTGGATTTGTTGCTTCAGGAACAGAGGTTTTTATGATCCTCTTTCACACTACCATCTAACGGATGCACCAGAAATGAAGTATCTGCCCTCAAAGAGCTCTATTCTAGTGGAGGGGAAAAAATAAATAAACAAACCAACAACCCTGCAAACACAGACAGACAAGACAGTTTCAACGTATTTCAACAGAAATAAAATGCAGGTGAAAAAGTACCTCTTTAGAATTGTCTCATATATTTTACCTGTTACTCCATGGATCAATTAGTCCTAGGAATCCAGTCCCACAAAAGAGGACACTACAGGCAGGCCCTTTGCTTAGGTACACTGAAGCTTTATGTGGGGCTGATGTTAAATGGGAGTGACATAGGGGCGCCTGGGTGGCTCAGTCGGTTAAGCGGCCGACTTCGGCTCAGGTCATGATCTCACGGTCCGTGAGTTCGAGCCCCGCGTCGGGCTCTGTGCTGACGGCTCAGAGCCCGGAGCCTGTTTCAGATTCTGTGTCTCCCTCTCTCTCTGACCCTCCCCCATTCATGCTCTGTCTCTCTCTGTCTCAAAAATAAATAAACGTTAAAAAAAAATTTTTTTTTAAATGGGAGTGACGTAAAATTTAACAGCAACAGTTGTTACTTGGGAGAGTCATGGGAGCAGTCACAGGTGAGACACGCTAAAACAGTTCTGTCAACTGGTTCGCAGCATATAGAGGGGAGCTCGGATTTGTAGGGTTTGCAAATTTCTGTGGTATGCTCACACCATGTGATTTCAAGCTACTAACAATCTAAGAACCAGCTTGAAAAGTCCTGAATATTTACCAGTGGGCTCTGTGAGCCAAGGCAAGACAGCAGAAGGCAAGCCTTTCACAATAGCTGCTGCCCTGGGACCCAAGCTTCAGTCCTCATTTTCAGAATGGCTTTGAACAAGCTCTTTTCCCTCTTAGTCTCTAGATTTTCATTTTTATAAGAGGATCAATGGCATCTAGCAGAAGGAAATGTGTGAAGGTTAAATCAGATCATGACTGGTCTAAAAATCTTCCTAATTCAGCAAGCATACATACAATGGAGGGTCTATTGTGAGCTGAACTCTGAACCAGAGATTTCTGAAGAGCCTCAAAATAACTGAAGACAGGTTTGTGCACATGGTCTCTATATAACTCGGTTGTGAAGGTACATTGCCTTCTCTTGGGTCCTATGTCTCCCACATATATGTGTCCAGTTTAAGCCACCTGAATGTCCAGGAGTGACAACTCAGCCTCCTGCTCTAGTCCTGATTTTACGGGGACTTCTGACCAGGTGTTCTGGCTCTTGGCCCTGCCATTTTCTCATTAGGAAGAAGAAGCTCATTCTCAGCACTCAGGCCTAGAGACCTCAGAAGGAAGCTTTCTGTAGTAGGCAGGATTAAGTAAGAATGTTTACGTCCCTCCGTAGCCTCTGGCCCATTACTATAGTAACCCTGTAAATCCCTCTCCTCAAAGACCCCTAAATAAGGAAATCAGCAAAAAGCAATCAGAAGAACAGGGTGGAATTATACCTTGGCTGATGTGGCCCCATGTTAGACAAAGCCCCACCTGTACATTCCCTGAATAGTGAGCTCTGCCCCCTGAGGAAAAACCTTACGGCAAGGCAGAAAGCACTAGGCTTGGATCCAGCTGACCAGGCCTATACAAAGGCCTCAGTTTTCTCATCAGTAACCTGGGCATAATAATGAAACACACTTCACAGTGCTATGTAAACACAAATTGAGATTGTGATTTGTGTATGAATGTGTATGTAACACATTCAATATAGTGGCTCACACAAAGGATAGGCTCATACTCCCCTACTCTGTCTCTCAAAAAATAAACATTAAAAAAAAACTTTTTTAAGTGGGGGGGCACTTGGGTGCCTCAGATGGTTGAGCGTCTGACTTCAGCTCAGGTCATGATGTCATGGTTGGTGAGTTCAAGCCCAAGGTCAGGCTCTGTGCTGACGGCTCAGCGCCTGGAGCCTGTTTCCAATTCTGCATCTCCTTCTGTCTCTGCCCCTCCCCTACTCACACTCTCTCTCCCTCAAAAAATAAATAACCACTAAAAAAATTTTTTTTAAAGGATAGGCTCATAAATGTTAACACAAATATTATTGTTATGTACATCTGCTTATTATTAAGGATATCTTTCCAGTCTTTGAGAAGCTTTACCTATAACTTTCTTAAAACATGTGCCTTTAAATAAACCCCAAACTTACTGTTCAGGACTTGTTTCACTGTGTTACTATTTTTTAATTTACCCAAAAAATCTTTTAGGATCCTTCATGCCATTTTCCCTGACAGGAATTGTTTTGTGTGGTTTTGCTGTAGATGTCAGTTTGGACTGTTGTAAAAATAAAAACCTTATTCAAGATTCATTTGTTCAACATTTTTTGAAAACTCTTTTTATCTTACTTCTATCGCTTCCCTTTTTTTCTTTATTTTTATAATGCAGATGGAGAAGGAACCAGTGCCACGTTGCTGGCCATGGGGAAAGTTTTAGGGGTGGGGGGCTGGATCCATTCATTCACTCACATACATCTGTGGAGGCCATGTCTCATGCCGACGTGCCAGGCACCACTGTGGGAACCAAAGCCCCAGAGAACAAAAGCATAGTCCCCAGCTTCAAGGACCCTAGAGAGTAAGTAGGAGATACAGACAGGCCAACTGGTAATAAATGTATGGTGTGATAAATGCTCGATACAAAAATTCTTGTGATGCTACAGACCCGGTGGGTGAGAGTGAGCTAAACTGGGAAAGGAAGAGACAGGGCAGTATTTTTGTAGTTTGGAAGTGACAACTGAGTGACTGAGGTATAGTCAGTTAAGAGAGGGGACAAGGAAGTCTGAGGAAGAGGGAAGAGCTGATTCATAATTATAAAAACATGAGCGAGACTGGTGTGCTTAGAGAACCACATGCAGTCTGATTTGTTAGAAATTGGGAACAGGGAAAGGAGGTCCCAGAGGTGAGGCTCCATTCAACCAGCTTATACTGCATCCTGAGATCAGTGGGGAGTAATCAAAGGACCTTAATCAGGGGGATGAAGAGATCAGATCTGTGGTTTGAGAGGTCGCTATGGTAGCAATATGGAAAAGACTTAAAGTGGAGAAAGCTTGAAGATGGAGAGACCCGTGAGCAGGTGAAAAGAACAGGCAGAAAATGAGGAGGGTCTAAGCCAAAGCAATAGCAGTGGAGTGCAGAGAAGCAGAAGGGCTATAAGAGATATGAAGTGACAAAATCAATAATTCCTGTTCACCAAAGTCTTGGTAGGGAAGGGAGACAAAAGGATCAAAGCTGATTCTTAAGTGCCTGGCCTAGGCATCCAGACCAATAGATTACAGTGGCATTCACTGACAGGAAGCACAGGAGGAAGGTGGATTTAAGGGGTTAAATATTGATCCATTTTGGGTATCTTAGATTGAACTGCTCATAAAATATCTAGACCAGATAGAGACGGTGGTACAGTAAACAGGTTGCAATACATATGTGTATAAATCATGACACTGTATCTTAAATTTACATGGTGCCGGGGTACCTCGGTCAGTTAAGCATCTAACTTCAGCTCAGGTCGTGATTTCACAGCTCATAAGTTCAAGCCCCACGTCAGGCTCTGTGCTGACAGCTCAGAGCCTGGAGCCTGCTTTGGATTCTGTGGCTCCCCCTCTCTCTGCCCCTCCCCTACTCGTGCTCTGTCTCTCTCTCTCTCTCTCTCTCTCTCTCAAAAATAAATAAACAATAAAAAATTTTTTTAAATAAATTTACACAATGCTATATATCAATGATATCTCAACAAAGCTGGGGTGGGGGGGGGATGGTGAAATAAAACTAGTTTGGAGTTTAAGAGATAGATCTAGGGAGGAGATAAGTGGTAACGAAGGTCACAGATGAGTATAATGAGTAGAGAATAGAGGGTCAAGGAGGAAAGGCTGGGGAACATAAATATTAAAAAAGAAGAGACATGGAAAGAGAAAGCCAAAGAGATATAAAGAATATAAGAAGAGTTGGAAACCGTATTAATACTCAAGTTTCAAGACTCAGTTTGGGTACCATATTCCCCAGAAAAGCCTTCTCTTGGTCTCTGCCTACCTCCCGCTACTAACTGCTTTTGCTTTTTCTCATAAGCAGAGTGATAGCCCGGTATCCATGACATTCTGTAAGCAGTATTTACCTGTCTCCTCCACACCCCCAATCTCCAACCTCTAAAGCTCTCAACGGCAAGGGCCATGTCTGACTCATCTCCATATCTCTGGCACCTAGGATGGCTTCGGGCACATCATATCTGTCCCATCAGTAAATATTCATTTGACGAAGTTGAAATTAAAGGGGAAAAGGCATTGAATAAGAGGAAATAATCAACTTTTTTGAACTACTTCCAAGAAGCCAAGTCAAAACATTGTACTTATAAACAAACTGAATCGACAACGTTCCTGGTAAGAGAACTTAGTGAACTAAGAGAGGCAGAAACCAAACAACCACAGAAGTGGATGGAGACAGTGGAGAAAGCACAAGCAGCTTTCTCCTTCAAGGAATCTGACAGCGAAGGGTTATGTTGCAGCACGTAATAGCTGGTCAGGAGAGGATATTCACCCTAATGGCTCTTCATTTAGCAACAATGTTTTCAAAAATTAACATTATTAAAGGAGAAATAAATAGGCATAGTAGAAATGGAAAGATGACTAAAAAAAATCAAGGGGGATTTTTTTTTTAAGTCGGAAGATAGTTTAGCATAATTATAGACCAGAGGGAAATAAAAACACCTAAGAAAGAATGATGGGAGTCAGAGGCTCCAATGATAAAGCGATATTCTGAGAAGTAAAACGAGAGAGATCCAGAACCCAGGTTGGCAAATAGATATAGAAGGAAGACCATGGTTCTCATAGAAACTTGAGGAGAAGGGAGGGAAAAAAGGCTCCAGATTCAGATCCATGGGTCAGGAAGACGAGGAGCAGCTCAGGAAGGAACGCCTCTGACCTCTAACTTCCAAAAAATGCCGGATGGTGACACTGCTGAGTGTGGGGCACTGTTAGGGAGCGCTAGGAGATGGGTGAAGGTGTGTGTAGCTGTGGACAAACAAGAGAAGCTTCTAACAAGAAATGTACGGGAACATTACCGGAGCAATGTGAAAGACGCTGCTGGCTTGCTGCTGCTAACAGCCCACGACTGCCTCTACAGGGCTCCTGCTGGGGGAGTTCACGTGTTTGCACAGCATCTGTAAGAATAAGAAACATGATTTGGGGCAGGACGATGGAAAGGGACCCTGCTGTGTGTTACCGGTTTATAAGAATTATGTGGATGAGGGAAAGAACACATTTTCTTACCTATTTTTATTCATGTTCTGTAACCTAAGTAAGAATACACGGTGGCTTATCCTTTTAAAATCCAAGTATCCAAACATCTAAGTTCTCACCACCTACATTCAACAAAAGTTATTTCTGCCATATTTTCATCATTTGCCTTAAGAAATAAACATGACAGTGGTAGTTACCAGGGGCTAGGGAAAATGGGGAGATATTGGTCAAAGGGCACAAACTTTCAATTACAAAGATCAACAGATTCTGGGATCTAATACATAGCATGGTGATTATAGCTAATAATGCTGTTATTATACACTTGAAATTTGCTGAAGAGTAGAACTGAAATGTTCTTACCACAAACACACAAAATTATGATTATGTGACCAGATGAACGTGTTAGCTTATGCTATGGTGGTAATCATGCTGCGATATAGAAGTATATCAAATCAACAGCCGTACTCCTTAAACTTACACAAGGCTATATGTCAATTATATCTCAATAAACCTAGAAAAAAAAAAAAAGAAAGACACATGGCAGGTATCACTGAAACCTCTTAGCACCTCTCGCTTCCTCTCTCTCAGGAAATCACCAGATTCTTTCACTACCCTCCACGTTTTCATAATTTATCACCAAGGTGTATTGTCTATAAGCAATAGTGATTTTTTTAATGTTTATTTATTTTTGAGAGAGACAGAGACACAGTATGGGCAGGAGAGGGACAGAGAGATAGAGAGGGATACACGGAATTGGAAGCAGGATCCAGGCTCTGAGCTGCCAACACAGAGCCCGACGCGAGGCTCGAACCCACGAACCATGAGATCACGACCTGAGCCAAAGTCAGATACCTATCCAACTGGGCCACCCAGGCTCCCCAAACAATAGTGATACTTACTTGGCCCTACAGTTTCCAGTAAAATATATATATATTTTTTATATATGTATATAATATATATATACATATATAAAAAATACAGAATATATACAGTATTGTTTTGAATGTTTAAGTTGTTTAAGTGTCACCTCAATGTAGTTATTCAATAATCTGCTTTTTTCACTCTTTACTTTTGAGATTTACCATATTAATATATATAACTGGAAAATGAGATTTACTATTATAGTTTTAAGTGAATGTTAGAAACACTAATTTTATTTGAAAAAATATCCTTTTGCAGAGAGCAAGGTTTTAATTACACTTTCTTCATTTTAATGAACTTTTTTTTAACATACTGGTTGTATTCATTGAAACAAGGCACAATAACAGTTTAACTGAAAAATACAATTATCTATTACAAATTCTTTGACAAGTATAAAATAAACAGACATTGTTTCAAGTTCACAAGTGAACAGTCTTTGGACAATAACTATTAAACAAACTTCTGCAAATTATACAAAGTTCTTTGTTTAGTAAACAGACTTAGAGATAATTTTATGATAACAAAATACAAAAGAAGCATAGATTAATTTAAACTTGTGGTTACTGGAACATAAATATTCTCCAACCTTCATTATCCTTCTAATCTAAACAAAGAATAGTGGCTAGGCCAGTGTTTTGGGTTCTCAAAAGCCCCGTATGTCAATGACTTCACTGAAGTTTCTTATCACTGAAACATATAGTTTATAGTTTCAATGATAATTTTAGCTGAGGCTGCTTCCAAGTATTTGGGGTCAATAATGTTGTAAAGAACATTAAAGAATCTATACGTAGAATTTACCTCCACATGGTACTAACTCTTTTTAATTCTTCGCAGTATTCCATTTTCTGAAGAGCTTACCTTTTCATCCACTTGCTGGTGAAAGAATTCGGTTATTTCCAGTTTTTCGTTATCATAAGCAATACTACAAGAACACTCATGCCCATGCCTGTGCATGCACACGTGCAAGAGTTTCAATAGGTTCCTCAGGAGCAGAACTGCTGTGTCCCAGAGAATATGCATCTTTGGTTGGATATGATATGAGGACATATCCTTACTAGATATCATCAAATTGTCCACAAGGGAGTTGTACCCGTGCACCCTCTCACCACCTGTGTGTGAGACTTCTGTTTCATTTCCCCACATCCTCACTCACATTTAGAAATATCAGACTTGTAAGTTTTCACTGATCTGTTAGGTATGAACCATGTTTTAAATCTGGATTTCTCTGGTTGCTAATGAGACAAAACACTTTTCTGTGCTTACTGTCCATGCTGGTTTCCTTTTTTGTGAATTGCCTGATCATACTGTCTGCAAATTTTCTCAGGATTTTTTTTCTTTCAAGGTTTGCAAGGGTTCTTAATATATCCTAGATACAAATTCTTTCTCAGTTTTATGTGTTGCAAAAACTGTCTTTTGGCCTATAGATTTCGTTTTACCAGCTTAATTTGTGTTTACTATTCTCCTTTTCCTCATTATGTTTTCTCCTTTCTTGCCTTCTGCTGTACTTACAACATTTTTATGTACATGCTTTTTTTATCCTTTGTGGCTTTAAAGCTATAGTTTCTACTCTTTTCATGATCCCTCTTAATTTTTAGACTTACAGAGTTAGCTACAATATTTTTCTGATGAAGTCTGGAGGAGCGGTTCCCAAAGTGTGGACCCCAGACCAGTAGGATCAGCATCACGTGGTAATCGTTAGAAATGGAAATTCTCAGGTCCCACCAAAGACCTAAGGAACCGTGTGGGGCCCACCACTGGTGTGTTCCAAGTGATTCTGATGCATGCCAAAGTTTGAGAAACACTGGCCTAGAATTACTTAACATCTCTACCCATCTGCTAAACAACCAAAGTCGTCTTTTCCTACCCACTAGAAAGACCTCAACCTCCATTTCTGCCTTTCCCTCTTCCTTGGTATTCTTACATAGAGTTTCAAGTGTGAGTGTGTGTGTGTGTGTGTGTGTGTGTGTGTGTGTGGCAAATAGTGCCAATGACCATCGGCCACTAACAATAGCATGTTATTTTCTGGTTTTTGCATCCCAATTCTTACATACCTGTTAATAGCTCTTTCACTGAGAATCTGAAGCATCAAATTTTCCTAATACATTTCAAAACTGTATGGTCCTTTTTTTTGAGTCATACTTTATTTGGATTTAGAATTCAAAGTTTGCACTTATTTGCTACCATCACCTTGAAATATTACTTTGCTCTAATTTGGCATCAGTTGCAGGTAAGAAGTCTGTTGTTCATCTAATAGGTATTTATTAGCAGGAATTCTGTCTCTCTTCAGGCTTTGAAGACTTTTACTCTCTGTGCCTGGGGTTCCACAATATTCCTGCTTTGTGTCTAAGTGTACATCTACTTCTGTTTAACCTCTTCATTATTCTTTGTGTTCATTTAAATGTGAGGGTTTGTGATTTTAACTCTGAGAAGTCTTCCGTTACTCTCTCTTTGAATATTGTTTTTCACCCTCCTTCCTTGCTTCTGGACTTCCTGTTGGATATAAGCTTCTCAGTCTGTCCTCCACGTCTTTTCCCTATTTCTCCGTATTTTTCCCCTTTTCTCTCTGTGCTGCATTCTTGGCGAATTTCTAATACAATTATCGAGAGCACGATATTTTTCTTCACATGTGTCAACCTACAGTTGATGCAACATACTGTGTGTTTTAGTTCAGTCTCATTTTTCATACACAAGATATCTAAGTGGTTGTATTTCATACATACTTTTTAATTTCATTTCTGCTTATTTTTGTTTGATTAATCCTTGCTCTTTTTATGGAAGTCTTTATTTCATTTACCACTCTGAGGATCCTAAAAACAAGTATTTTAAGTCCTTTTGGGGCGCCCGGGTGGGTCAGTTGGTTAAACGTCCAACTCTTGATTTCAGCTCATTGAGCCCCACGTCAGGCTCTGCACTGAGTGTGGAGCCTGCTTAGGATTCTCTCCCTCTCTCTCTCTGCCCCTCCCCTCCACTCATTGCACATTCTGAAGAAAATTAAAAATTTTTTAAATGAAGTTTTTTTCATACTTCTCTATTATTTTAATTGTACCTAAAGTGAACTTGTCTCCAACTGCTGGTGGTCACGGGCTACATTTCTTCATATATTCTGGAATTTGCACTTCAAGTTCTCTTTGAACTTTTTCTTTTCTTCTCTTCCAGCCAGTCAGCCTCTTCCTTCTTTTTTTTTTTTTTTTTTTTTTTTTGGCAGTGCAAGTAATTTATTGAGGGGTGGTTGGAGGTACAAAGGAACATTGGGAAGGAAGTAGAGAAATGATATTGGGCAGGAAAGATGGCCAAAAAGAAAGGGTGCATTATTAAGCTAGCTGCTACAGTGAGCAATTGGGAGTTTATCTTAGAAAACTTTCAAAAAAGGTGTATAAAAAACACATCTTAAAAAAAAAAAAAAACCACATCTTATTTAGTGCCCTCTATGGAAAGAAGAATTGAGGCATTTATATACCAAACCATATAAGCCAATGGTTGAGGGTAGCCTCACAATTCTAGTGGTGGACCTACAACCACCTCAAGCCCTCCGTGCCCTTGATGGTATTGCAGATATTAAACATCTGACACTGCCTGGCGCTTGCCTCATTGTGGGGTTGTGAACTTGCACGCATCTTTGCTTCCTGGACACAAAGTTTCATAGAAGTGGGAGCCTTAAGGAGCTTTTCAATTTCCTTTCTTAACTTGGGGCGTGTCACGCAAGACCCTCGCTTCAAGAAGCTCCTGTCTGGGGCGCCTGGGTGATTCAGTTGGTTAAGTGTCTGACTTCAGCTCAGGTCATGATCTCACGGATCATGAGTTCAAGCCCCGCGTCAGGCTCTGTGCTGACAGCTTAGAGCCTGGAGCCTGCTTCTGAATCTGTGTCTCCCTCTCTCTCTAACCCTCCCCTGCTCACGCGGTGTGTCTGTCTCTCTCTCAAAAATAAATATTAAAAAAAAAAAAAAGGAAGCTCCTGTCTGCTTTCAGACATACAGCCCAGCAGGGTCCAACACTAACCCCAACTATAGCTTTGTCTTTTTGTCGTGTTTCTGGAATGGGGAAATGTTATTCTTTTTTATTAATGTATCTATTACTTTAATTTTCTCTTTATATAGTGTTCTATGTTTGGAGCAAAGATGGAGCTTCAAAAAATAAATTTATAATGCCTCCTTGATTCTCAAGGTCTGACAAGGAATCTGCTTTATTGTGTTGTTAGGACCCAGGAAGAGACCCAGAATGATGTAGATTTCTGGCTTCCAATCTGGCATGTAAAGAGCTTGGAAGCTGTCATTCCATTCTAACAACAAGTTAAAAGCAGAACAAACTGAAGATCAACAATTCTTCTTAGGGTTATTAGAGAAGTGCGGTCACAGGACAAAACCCTGCCCCCCATATTGGAGACGCAGACAGGTGCATACAGAGATTCACAACTTACCAGAGCAGAAACCTCTCTTAGAAATAACACCAGGGTAGGAAAACCTCAAACGTACCCGACAAACCACTGAAGGCTGGGGGCAGGCAAGTAGACAGTGAACATCAGAGAAAGGTCCTTTCATGCTTCCAGCAGGGGAAAAGGATCCATCTTGAAATACTCTAGAGAATTCTGTCCTTCACAAGGCTTGCTCTCAAGAGAGCCTAACCTGCTGACGTTTTATCAGAGCCTAACCAATTCCTGGGAATGGAACTACCTAACTGCAGCCCGTTCTGGCCATCCTACCCCACCCAAGCGGGAGTGGTAGGGGACGCAGAAGCACGTGAAGTTGACAGTGCAGGGGCACAGGCTCACTAAAAGACCTAACTGGAAAACTACTGAACACTTCCCCACCCCCACACCTTACCACCACGTTACCATAGGTCTATTTACTAGAGGTTTTTTTCACCCAGTACATCATGACTGGCTTTTAACAAAAAAGCACAAGGCATCCTAAAGCAAAACACAGTTTGAAGAACAAGCATCAGAACGAGACTCAGATATGCCAGGAATGAGAACCATTATTAGGTCTGTTACTACAAGACCGAGAATTTAAAACAACTGATTAATACACCCAGGGCTCTAATGGAAAACCATTGACAACATGCAAGGATAGGTAAGTAGTCAGAGAGATGGAAATTCTAAAAAATAATAAAAAAGAAATGCTGGCAATCAAGACCACTGTAACAAAATGAAAAATACCTTCAATGAGCTTATTTGTAGAGCGGACATGGCTGAGGAAAGAATCTCTACGTTTGAGCATATGTCAATGGGAACTTCAAAATCAAAAGAAAACAAAGATTGAAGAAAAAAAAAGATTAAGGACTGTGGAACAATTACAACAGCATAACATAAGCATAATGGGAATGTCAGAAGCAGAATGATGTACAATAATCAAGTCTGCATCTGTACAACTAATTAAATTGCAACTTCCAAGCAGTTCTCTTGAAGATAAGACAGGTACTCTCCCTGTAACTCTTTGTGAAATTTCTTCATAACTAGATCATAAGCCATACATGAAAAGCATCTTTGAGGGGCGCCTGGGTGACTCAGTCAGTTGAGCATCTGACTTCAGTTCAGGTCATGATTTTACGACTCATGAGTTCAAGCCTCAAATCAGGCTCTGTGCTGATAGCTCAGAACCTGGAGCCTACTTCAGATTCTGTGACTCCCTCTCTCTCTGCCCCTCCCTTCCTCCCTCCCTCTTTCTCTGTCTCTCTCTCAAAAATAAATAGACATTAAAAAAAATTAATGGGGCACCTGGGTGGCTCAGTCAGTTAAGCGTCCAACTCTTGGTTTCCACTCGGGTCATGATCTTACATTTCGTGAGTTCAAGCCCCACGTTGTGCTCCACTTTGTGCAGAGCCTGCTTGGGATTCTCTCTCTCCCTCTCTCTCTGCCCCTCCCCTGCTCACTCTGTCTCTCTCAAAATGAATAAATAAACTTAAAAAAAATTTTTTTATTAAAAAAAAAGAAATGCATCTTTGAGGTCACATGTCAGGTGCTACAGGGATAGACACAGAAGCCATATAGACCATCACTGTCACGTAGTTTGAGTAAGGTCGAAACAAGTCCTGGCAAACACTGGCACACATACCATGGCCAAGGGAGGTAATTAGCTGCCGTATTCCTCCCACACTGCGTTGGCACTACATCACGACCCTTCTCAATGCACTGCACAGTCGCTTCCAATTTACTGCAGTTAGCCTGCAAAATTAATTCTGTTCTCAGTATTTCCTAAGTTGTGTCTGGAGGAGCTTCCTTCTTTAAAACATTAAGTGGTAAAAATATTAATAATTATTATTAGCATGTCAAATAAGTTTGAAAGCGCTGAATCAAAATTATACAGGTTTTTTAACTGTCAAACTTCATAATGTACATTATACGTTTCTATTTTCTGAACTTCCTAAACCAGAGGGAGCAGCTTATACAATGAGTGTTCCCTAGAGTAGACTTCAAGAAATACGGTTCTAGAAATATTCATGGATCCATCGTTTATGGGAAGGTAGAGAAGTCTGCAGGTAGAGCAGATGTTAGCAAATTTTCTCCATAAAAGGTCAGATGGTATTCGGGATTTTACAGGCCAGAAGGTCTCTGTCACAACTACTAATCTCTGCTGTGGTAGAAAAAAAGCAGTCGTAGTCAACACTGGATGTAGCTGTGTTCCAATAACACTATTTAGGAAAAAAGGCCTGTGAGCTGTAGTCTGCCAGCTCCTGCTACAGAGAATAACAACGAGGCTTTGCCACAAAACATTTCTTTCAATCAACAAATACTAATTGAGTGCCTACTATGTGTCTTCTGGCTCCACACAGATGAATCTGTTGGGGGGGGAGGGGGGAGATCATAGTATTTGGGGCACAGAAACATGCAAAGTCGTGAGGCCTTCACAGTTTACATTTACATGCAGTTTTTCACTTGACTTGTTTTAAAATTGGTATTATAAGTACCACCATTGCGCAGAAAAGGACACCGAGACCGAAACTTTCTTCAGTGTCCGTGCTGGGGAAGGCAGCTAGAAATGGAAGGTGCGTGGACACACTTCTGGTACAGCATTTCTAGGTCACTTATTCTTTCTGTGTCAACCCAACATTGCCTCCAATCTCTATTCAGATATTCAACCACAACAAAAACATCACAAAAAATTAACTACTTAGCTTTTGCCTTAGGCAATGGAAATAAATCCAAGCCCACAGTGTTTTATGTTCCAGGGTGGAATAGATGGATGCTTGGGTTGTTCAAAGAGACTGATTACATCTCTTCTAACTCACTAGTCCTCTCACTGAACTCAATACCTGGCGGGTAGGAAGGAAAGATAGAGATACCCTCTGTTGGTGGCGGTGGTGGTTTTTCTTCATTGTTTTGTTTAGAAATCCGGATGGAAAAGCTTTACTTAAGTCTGGCTAGCCTTTATCCTGCAAATCTTTCCAAAGTCTTCACATCTTGGTTTTTGTCCAGGTTCTGCTGATTCTGGTAAATCAAGCTAACCCCAGGCACGTTTGGGGTTTGTTCAAATCACCACTAGCCTCCATTTACACGTCTGTTCCCCATGCCAGTTGTTTAGACTACAGCATTCAGATATCTGCTGCCCCCTGTTACACCATGTCCTTCCCTAGAAAAAGACAACCCCAGCATTCAAGCATTTAGCATCGGACAACTACAGAAGCAGGGAAGAGGAAGCGAATGATAATGAAAAGGGATATTGGTGCCCATGATTACTTTCTCAAGCTCTGTTCCAGCATCCTTTCTGACTGTAAACTTTTGGAATAAGCACTAGGGGTTAGCCTGTTTCAGACAAAAGAAACCACTGAAGTCTCCATAACACTATATACCAAGTTGCTCTTGTGAAACAATTAGCACTATGGCCAGACATAGGGCTCAATTTTAAAAAGTTCTGCGTTCCTTGAAATTCCTTAGGCTTGGCTGCCCTGCTGACCACTGACAGAGCCACTGGAATGTTTAATAGAGCAAATGTTGCTCTCTGCCGAAGCCATTTGTTTCTCTTCCTACGATTCCTATGGAAAATTTCCTATGAAAGAGATTTGACAGATGAACAAAGAGCTTCCCTTTGAACAACTGTCTTCTACTCCCCCATCTCAGCCACATCAGATGAAAGCAAAAAAAAAAAAAAAAAAAAGGTTCTCAGGCTGCACAAGAAAATTTGGGCCTCATAAGGGCTTATAGAAGGTAGAGGAAGTGGGGGCCATTTTTTATGTGTTTAAATGAATGATCTACATGAAAGCAAATTCCTGAAATTCCCCTTCGGCTGGCATTATTTAGTACAGCCCGTTCCCAAACAAAAGTATTGGTCTTACATCCGCCAATGGGATTGTCACCACTCATAAACATCTGTATATTTAACTCACCCCAGAGGTCTAACGAAGGGAAATCAGGCATGTGTTATTTCTGCAGAACAAACCAACATAGACCCAACAAGGGACAAAAAAAAATGCAAAGCGAAATGAAATGACAAGAGGTAGGTATGATTGTTGGGAGACAGAATACATAGACTGAGGACTGAGGAGAGGTTTGTTCTTGGGAATGTGTAACAGATAATGAAGAGCACCCTCCCAGCATTTAGAACCCTGGCTTCTGTTAAATTAATTAAATAAGGAGGCCATTAGATCGATGTGGCCCCAATGCTAGGGCAGCTGACATAAGCAATCCAAAGTCTAAGCTTATATAGACTATCCCGGACTTCTCACGGCTTAAGACGATTCAAGTTTAGGATGGTGCAAAAGCGATACATATTCAGTAGAAATTGTACTTCCCATTTTTAATTTGGATCTCTTCTCGGGCTAGCGATATGCAGGATGATACCCTGTCATGAGCTGAGCAGGGGCAGCGAGAGACCGCCCCCAGTCATTCCCACAACCATGAGGGTAAATCCCCAACAGGCTTACAGCTATTCTGTACCCTTTCAGCCATTCTGGTTTTCATTTTCAGTGCCGTATTCAATAAGTTATATAAGATGTTCAGCACTTTGTTATAAAATCGGCTTTGTTACATGATTTTGCCCAGCTAAAAGCTAGTGTGTCCTGAGCACATTTAAGGCAGGTGAGCCTAAGCTATGGCGTTCGTTAGGTGTACCAAACGCATTCTTTTACAGCTTATTTATTTATCTCAGGGAGGGGGGAGGGGCAGAGAGGGAGGGAGAGAGAGAACCCCATGCATGCTCTGCACTGTCTGCGCGAGCCCCACGGGAGACTGGAACTCACAAACTGGGATCCCGACCTGAGCCACAATCAAGAGTCAGCCACTAAGTCACCCAGGTGCCCCATATTTTCAACTTAAGATATTTTCAACTTACAACGAGTTTACTGAGAGGTTACCCCAACCTAGGTGGAGGAAGATCTGTCTCTGCCTCGAGGTGACAAAATAGCAACACCAATCACAGCCAACTAGGTTTTAAGTTGCAGCCAATCAAGAACTTCCTTACTTTGCTTCCGCCTTTTCTCTGGAAGAATCTCTCCGCAGCCGCTGTGCGTACAGCGTTCCTAGCCGCTTCTGGTTTGGTGCTAATGGATCTGAATCACTTTTTGCTCAAAGAAACTCTGAAGATTTTAAATGTGCCTCAGTTTGTCTTTTACCAGCTCTGAAGTCAGAAGAGGGAACTGAGGGAGACCCTTCCGACCCCTCCCTCGCCAAACCCCCGCCGCCGCCACGTGTCCCAGCGTAGCTACCTGTTGAAGCACGTCAGCCCGCGGCGTTCTGGCTGGCTCCGGCGGCCCTCTCCCATACTAGCTTCGCAGATTGTTAGTCTTTCGGACTACTTGAGGGGGGGTTTTGGTGGGTTTTTTGGGTGTTTTCCCCCAGGACTGAGTCTGCAAGCCGGCCGGAGTCAGCCTGGGTCCAACCTGGAAACCAGTCCGGGTCAGGGTTTGATTTGGAAAACGGTCCGGGTCTGGGTCTCCCCTGGAAACCGGTCCGGGTCTGGGTCCAACATGGAAACCGGTCCGGGTTTGGGTCCAACATGGAAACCGGGCTGGCTCTGGGTCCAAAACAGAAACCTATCCGCATCTGGGTCTCGCTTGGAAACCAGACGGGTCTGGGTCTCACTCGGAAACCGGTCCGGGTCTCAGTGGAACTGAATCTGACTTGGAAACCAAATGTGGTCTGGGTGGGTCTGGGGCTAACTGCTTGCAACTTGCAAAACGGACCAAGATTGGGGTCGGACTGGGTCAGACTTAGAACCGGGACTGAATCTCACTTAAGCTGGATTGGGTCCTTTGCGAGGCCACAGCGTGAATAAAATTTTGTCTTGAGGCTTGTTTAAGTGGGTTAACCTTACAAAAAAATCTTAAACTACAGTGGCTGCTGTAGAGAAGTCTTAATCTAGATAGGTGTATCCGTTTAGGAGGTGCCCTAAGGAAAAAAAAAGGGGGGGGGGAGGTGCCCTAAGGAAAAAAAGGGGGGGGGGCTCAGCCAAGCACTCACCATAAAGGGTAGAAGGAAAAAAATGTTTTTCCTCCTCTCCAGTTTCTGGTGACTAGGATGGGACCTTCTGGGACACCCACTTGCCCCAGAGCCTGCAGACAGGATCATGGGAAAACTGGCAGAAGCAGACAAAGGGCAAAAATTCTTCCCAAAGTCAGCTGTCCCAGATCTCTGTCTGTGGTGCATGGTTGAGAGAGAAATAGAAAATTTCCTGGTGTCCCTTCCTTTTCAAATTCAGATCAACAGGCAAAAAAACATTTGTAAAAATTAGATCTTTGAATTGTGATTTGTGAATTTGCTTTCGGGTACCCATTGTAGATTCCTTCTCTCCCAGGGACAGCTGTTGCCTTCTTGTTCATCTTGGTTTGTGTCCAGGTGTCTGTTACTTTGGGAGCCCCCAAAATATGGCTGGACAGAAATGTGGGCCGCATTCCATTTGTGGCTAAGGTCCTAACAACTCTTGCCGGCTCTCAGGGTTATCATCTGTCTTTCTTTGGCTATCTTGGGAGTAGCTAGAGATCTTGGGAGGATGATATCTTTGGCACCTCCCTGGAGATGCCTCTCGCACCCAGGGGATTGTTCAGTACTGCCAAGAATATGTATTGATTGTCCCGGCTGAAACTAACAAGATATTCAGAAGGATTTTTTTTTTTTTTAAGTAGCTCTACTGGCAGAAATTGGCCAAATTGGAAGCTGATATTCAGAGCCTGGTGGGAAAGTTTTTTCAGACGTTCTTCCCTAAACTAAATGAGACTATGTACCCAGAGGGAAAGAAAAACGTTCCAAAGACAAACAGCTCTAAATCTAGAACACAGGAGTGTTTTGATTTAGGTCTTAGTTGAAGATCTTCTCCCTGATGTAAAGAAGCAAATTAATAATGTGATTGGTGGGTGGGTGGACCTCACTATCATTCACTATATGTCATATCATATCACATATCATGAAACATTGTGGTTCTTTAATGTTTCATTTTTGTAGATTTCAGGAAAGCCTTTTTTTCTTTCTCCTAAGCTATGGGCAATTTTGTACAGTATACTTTTGTAAACAGAATTGAAGCATTTGCTATTTCTCTGTACCTGAGCCCTCCAGTTCTAGAGGCCAGGAGTCCAAAATCAAGGTGTCATTTAGTGTTGGTACCTTCTTATGGCTCTGAGGGAGAACCCATTTCTTTCTTACCTCTTCCCTATTTTCTAGTGGCTGCTGGCAGTCCTTGGCTTGTGATCACATGACTCTAGTCCCTGTCCCCATCTTCACATGGCTTTTCCCCTGTATCTCTGTACCAAATCTTCCTGCCTTTCTCCTTGGAAGGACACTTGTCATGGGGCACCTGGGTGGCTCAGTCGCTTAAGTGTCCACCTCTTGGTTTCTGCTCAGGTCATGAACTGGTGGTTTGTGAGTTTGAGTCCCACATCAGGCTTTATGCTTAGAGTGTAGAGCCTTCTTGGGATTCTCTCTATACCTCTCTTTCTTCCCTTTTGGTGCTCACTTGCACTCTCTCTTTCTCAAAATAAATAAACTTAAAATAAAAAGGACAAAGGACACCTGTCATTGTATTTAGAGCCCGTCCTAAATCTAGGATAATCTCATCCCAAGATCCTTAACTTTATTTACAACTGCAAAGACCCAATTTCCAAATAAGGTCACATTCACAGGTACTGAGGATTAAGACTTGGACAGATCTTTTGGGGAACACTTCACAGTCCTTATGGATGCATGAGAACAAAAATACCACCCTACCCCATTCATTCCGGGAACTGAGCCAGCCACCAGAAACCCATAAATGAGTAAAGTCAATGCAGTCCTTATCCTCAAGCTCACTGACTGCTCTTCAACATCCCTCTTGCCAATGCCCCACTAGAATGGTCTCCTAATGTTTTCTCCTGGCTTCAAGTCTAACAAGTGTTACATCTGAAACAAAACAAAGAACCTATAATAGCCCAAACAGGCAAGGCTATACTGCAGTAACCACCACTGTGTCTCCGTGTCTTAAGACAATGGTTTGTGTCTTATTCACATCCACGACAAAATAGCGGAGGATCTTCTCTATGGCATTCTTACCTGAGGACAAAGGCTCATGCTGCCATAAAAGCTAAGGCAGGAAAAGGCTCAGTGACAAACCAGACAGTGTCTCTTAGGGTTTCTGCCCAGTTGTGGCACATATCACGTTCACTCATTGGTGTTGGTCAAAGTAAGTTAACGTGACCATGCCTAACTTTAAGGCAGGCAGAGAAGTACAATCGAAGTGGGAAAAATTGGAAATATTCAGTGAATAGCTCTACTGCAATCATTGTACTGTTTGAATATCTTCAGTGGATATGTATCACCCGCAGGTGGCAGTGAAGACTCCTTAGCAGGGCATTCCAGCCTCTATACAGTGACCCCACTCTTGATTTTCACCCTCATTTCTCCCTCCTTCGTGACCACAGATGCTCTAGCAACACTAAATTTGATGACTCAAAATCCCCAACCAAGCCAGGCTCTCTCTAGCCTCAGGGCATTTGTTCAAGCTGTTCCCTTCACCGGAAACAACCTTTGCCCTTATTCATTCTCCAAAATTTTTCTTAAAGGGCACTTCCTCTTTGAAGTCATCTCCTTAGGTAAAATTAAGCCCTCCATCTGTGATCCCTTTTCATTCCTACATATCTCATTTCTTCATTGATTTATGCACTCAAGAAGCAAATCATGTGCCGAGCACTATTTGCAAAAGAAAAAAGAGCTCAGCCCCAGTGCTTGAATGCTTGTGTCATGGGGGAGAAAGGAAAACCACAGGCAATTACAATACAAAATTATACACGCCACTGTGGAAGAAGTATGAGGTGCTATGGGAGCCCTTGGCACAGTGACAATTTCCCAGAGGATATGGCAGGTCTGGGAGGGAAAAAAAAATCAAAGCAGGCATTAGCCAAAAACAGGAGTGGGAAGGAGAGAGATCTGGGTAGAGAACAAAGCGTGTATGAAGCCCAAAGATGAGAGAACGTGCGGCAGTTTGGAGAACTGAAAATATGTACTTAAGAAATATAGGGGAAATATGTGGCCTACGCTGTAAAGCAAACTGAACCGTGGATACTGAATAGGAAGGAGAACAAGAGAGAACCCATTTCCTACTTTCATGATTCATCAGGGTGACTCCTTAATTTGGCCTCCTTGATCTATCTGTCTCGAAGAGAGATATTCTTTGTCTCTCTGTCTCTCTCTTTTAAATTTTATTAATTTATTTTGAGAAAGAGAGAGAGAGAGACAGAGAGTGCAAGCAGGAGACGGACACAGAGAGAGAACCCCAAGCAGGCTCTGCACTCAGAGCGGAGCCTGACGGAGGGCTCTCTGCCACAACTGTGAGACCATGGCCTGAGCCTAAATCATGAGGTGGTCACTTAACTGACTGAGCCACCCAGGCGCCCCTCTCACTTTTTTTTTTTTAAGTAAACTCTACCCTCAATGTGGGGCTCGAACTCATGACACCCAAGAACAAGAGTCGCATTCTTTTCCAACTGAGCCAGCCAGGCACCCCTCCTCTTTGTCTCTTAATATCATCTCCTATCATTATGTTACCCTTTTTCTTCTCTATGCATTTTCTTGCTAAATATCCTATTAGAATTCTGTTAATATTAACATTATTCAATATTAATATTGTTATATCAAATTTCTTGGCCAATGTATAATTTTCTCTCCTTTCATTTTGATCACTCCATCTCATTTTGTTTGAGGTATATTTATAAACAGCTCATAATTATTACATTCTTTAGTTATTTGAAGTATAATTGGCATATAACATATTAGCTTCAGGTGTACAACATAATGATTCGATATTTGTATATGCTGCAAATGAGGGCCACAGGCCTAGTTAATGTGTCACCATACATAATTACACCTTTTCTTTCTTATGATGAGAACTTTTAAGATCTACTCTCTTACAAATTTCACTTTTTGATCCAAACTGACAGATTTTTGTATCCAATGTGAGAAAAGTGAGTTTAATCTGCCTCTACCTCTTATAATTATTGATGTATTTGGATTGATTTCTATCATCTTTATATTTCATTTTTTGCTATTCATTCTTAATTGTTTTTCTTCTTTTTGCTTTCATTAAATAGATCAGTTTTTTAAACTTTCTTTTTACTTTCCAGTTTGGAAGTTATGCCTTTGGAAGAGTGTTTGTTTTTAGCATACATTCTTACATTTATAATATGCTGACAAAGTCAATGTTAATCAGCATCTCTTTTCTCTACTGAAAAAGGCAAGGACCTTGGCACACAGTGACTTCCTCTGCCTCATGATGAAGCTGGACACTTGCTTCCC
Organism: Panthera uncia; assembly: GCF_023721935.1. Lineage (NCBI taxonomy): Eukaryota > Metazoa > Chordata > Mammalia > Carnivora > Felidae > Panthera > Panthera uncia. The sequence continues at coordinate 13,910,542 of NC_064807.1, forward strand.
GGACCTGTTTTGAAAGCGTAAGCAGAACTATAGTTGTGTTATTGCATTATTAACTTAGCTCCACATTCTTAAGTATGTTTTATGCACCTCTTAACTTCACACACAGTCATTAGCTTTGCCTTTTCATCCCCATTCCCTGTTTACCCACTGCTTTTATAAACCTAATGGGGACTGGATGGTATCATTTGTCTTGAAATTATCTGATGTACCAGATAGAACCAGGTCCTGAATGGTGTCTCATTGTCCAGAAGAATGCATCCCTCTAGGTTATTTCAAGTTCCTCCCCACCTTAAAAATTTCAAGAAATCCCTCACTCTCCACTCATGTGTCTACCTCCTTCCGTGAGTGTATATAAGCTGTCCCTGGGCTCACCAGGGCAAGACAGCTTTGAGAACAATCCCTTGCCTTCTCTTTGGGCTGCCCTTCTGCTAATGAAGCTTTCTTTGCTTCAAAACTAGTGTCTTAAATATTGGCTTACTGCACATCAAGTGCACAGACAAGTTAAGTTCAGTAAAAATGACTTCTAAGTTATGAAGTATTTTGCTTCCAGATTGTTTCCAAACACAAACATAAATATTGTTATGTTTGTTATTTTATGGAAAGTACTTTTTAAAACCATGCTCTATTTTTCACTGCTTTCATTATTCATCATTGCTTCTTATAACCCATAGCTTCACTCATCATTTTTCTTCATCCTGAAGGATAGTCCCCATGGTTGTTTACAGCACACCCCCCCTCACAACTGGGTATCAGGGACCCTGACATGCGACCCAGAACTTCAGAGGGTTTCTCTTGCCCTCCATCTACAAGAATCAAGGAATCCAGGAGCCCAAAAAGACACACCCCTCTGGGGGGCATCTGGTTGACTCAGCTGGAAAAGCATGCAACTCTTTGCCCAACTCTTTTCTCAAGACCCACTTTGGGTGTAGAGATTCCAACTCTTGGTTGGAGGGTCCAACTCTTGGTTTTGGCTCAGGTCATGATCTTGTGGTTCATGAGTTCAAGCCCCATATCGGGCTCTGCGCTGACAGTGCAGAGCCTGCTTGGGATTCTCTCTCCCTTCCTCTCTCTCTCTCTCTCTGCCCCTCCCCCACCTGCATGCCCTCTCTCTCTCTCTCCCTCAAAATAAAATATAAATAAACTTAAAAAAAAAAGGCGGGAGGAGTCTGAGAAACTGCTACAATTAAGAGGAGCCTAAGGAGACATGACAAATACATTTACATAGTATCCTAGATGGGATTCTAGAACAGATAAAAGACATTAGTTAAAAACTACCATAGAATAAAACATAAACTTCACTTAACATATCAATATTAGTTCATTAATTGTAGCATATGCACCACCTAATGGAAGATATTAATGATACAGAAAACTAGGTGTGGGGATATATGAGAACCCTCTGTACTGTACTATCTTCACAATTTTCCTATCTAAAACTATTCTAAAATTAAAAGTTCATTTAAAAAGATCTTCTCAAAAATTGGATGAGATGATTTTTCAGAGAGTTTTTAGCATCAACATTCTGATATCTAAATATAAAATAATGAATCTCCAAGGTTAACAAGAGTAGAAGGAAATTGGATCATGCAGCTTCAACAATATGTTTGCAACCACAAATGTTACATTACTTATGTATTTACTTGTACCTTGTCTATGTAGGGGCCAAGGGCAGGCCACCCCAAGACGGGCCACTTTGGCAAGGAACATTATTTTGAGTTAAAAGAAATCAAAACCCAGTAGAACCCAGAAAAGCTGTTTATCTCCCCATCAACTGCCTGCTTACACCAGGAAGAAAGCTATTAACAGAGATTCCTCTTTACCTAAGAAACATATCTACATAATAGAGAAATCTTTGTTTTCCAAATATGTCCTCTCACCTTCTTAATAGTCTTTCTCCCTTTGTATCCTCAGACCCCTTCCTACCCCTCTCCTTAGCTGATGTAAGCATCGTGTTCCCTCATTGTCTTTGAAATTTCCATGTCTGTACGGATTCCCTGTATATACATGATTAAATTTGATTTTCTCCTATTAATCTGTCTGATGTCAATTTGATTCTTAGTCCAGCTTGAAGGGCTATAAAAGGAAGAGAAAAATTCTTCCCCCCACCCAAATCTACCAGCATTACCTTTTCTAGATGTATTTATGTTGATACTTAAACATTATTCATTTTACCTGCAATATAGTGTCCAATCTATGACTATACTGTAATGTATTCATATAATCCCTCAATAATGAATATCCATGCTCTTTCCAATTTTTTACTCATATAAACACAGCCATGAATATCTCCACATGTTTTCTTGCACACACGAAAAAATTCATAGGAACATATATAGTTAGGGTAGCTTAGATACAAAGCTATTAGATACCACCATTTTGACCTCCAAAGTGTTTGTACTCACTTTCCAGACAACAGTATATCCGTAGTTTCATTTCCTCTGCATATCATGAACCCTTTGAATGGTATCTCACTTTTTTTTTTAATTTTTTAACGTTTATTTATTTCTAAGATAGAGAGAGAGACAGAGCATGAGCAGGGGAGGCGCAGAGAGAGAGGGAGACACAGAATCTGAAATAGGCTCCAGGCTCTGAGCTGTCTGCACAGAGCCCGACGTGGGGCTCGAACTCACGGACCACAAGATCATGACCTGAGCCGAAGTCGGACTCTTAACCGACTGAGCCACCCAGGTGTCCCTGGTATCTCACTTTTTAATTGCACTCTCCCTAAATACAAATATAGTTATACATTTTTTACATATATATATATTTGCCTCTCAGGTTTCCTGTTCTGTGCTGGATGTGATTGACATTTGTCCATTTTTCCTTTGGTTGGCTTTTTTTTTCATTAATGATTTAGAGAAGTTCTTTATATGTTTTTGATACTAATTCTTTTTTGGTTATGCTCATTACAAATATCTTATCCAAGTTGATGGTGTGTCTCTTGGCTTTGCTTATGGTACCTTTTGTCATCCAAAATGATTACATTGTAAATTTTTTTCTTTTTCTTTTTTTTTTACGATTTGGGTTGCTTGTGTGTTTAACATCTATATCTCTCTTCCAATGTCAACATTATATTCTCCTGTATTTTCTCGAAAAGCTTTATAGTTCTACTTTTCACACAAGTATTTAATTCATATGGAATTTGTTCTTCATGGCGTTTGGTAGGAATCCAGCCATATCTTTTTCCATGGAAAACCATTTATTCTCACTTTATTTATTGACTAGTTTATCTCTTACCCACTGATTGTAATGCCATTTTTGTTACCAGTCTACTTCTGGGTGCTATGATTCATTCCACTGCTTAGGCTGCTTATTTAAATACAGATTTTTGGGTTTCAACAAAAGGTTCCAACTCAATCCATCTAGAACGGAGCTCATTAATCTGCAGTGTTAACAGTAAATCCCGTGGTTCTGATGGAAATAGCCCATAAACGTCACTTTAAAAAGGATAATTCTGGGCTTTGGAAAACAACCAAGAATGCAGAACCCAGAAGATAATATCCCACAACATGGAATATGATGTCTCTCCTTCATAACCGTTGTTTTTCCCTGTGGTACCTGAAACCCTAACATTCACCAGTACAGCCCATTTCAAGGCAATCTCATAGAAGTGTAATCAGAAAGGCTAAACTGTTTTTCTCTCTAAACTTAGAAACTCATACCAAGCAGATGGGTACATCTAAATAGCTAACTTCCCCATGGTAATTAACAGACTTAACTTCAGCCACAAAGCAAGACTCTACCTACCACTGATAAAGACGCTCTCCTTGACCAAAATGAGTCAGGCTCCTCTGGGTCCTTCTTCTGACTAGGCCCCTGACCTTGCGTTTTGGGGACCTTCTGGCCTATTTAGTCCAGTTTCAGCAAGAATCCTGCTGTGTCAGTTTAGGGAAAATCCCCCACTCTTGATATCTGATCAAATTCCTCATTCCCACTCTTGGTATCTCATCACCCAGGCAAAAATCCCATAAAGCTAGAATCCCCCTACTAGTGATGTTTCCTTTTAGTAATATCCCATCCACCAATGCCTACCCTGCTCCTTGTCTATAAATGTCGCTTTGTCCTTGTTGTATTCCAAGAATTGAGCTCCATCCTCTCCTAGTACAAAACTCCATTGGAATAACCCCTGGAGTAAAGTCTACTTTACCATCTTTAACAAGAGTCCTCAGTATTTAACACTGCACACACCAGTAAAATATTCTTTGTAGTCCTCACCAAGATAAGCTTCTATAACAGGGGAGGAACCAAATTTTGTCGTTAAAATGTGAGTTTTTGACATGTGGAGGATCTCTTTCCAAATCCTCAATTATATAATTACAAAAAAAAAAATCCATGTTTCAAAGAAACGTGCTTAATCCTAATATAAAATTCATGTCACTTACCACAAAGTTAGTCAAGTGTATTAAGGATAAACAAAACAGAAGCAGTATTTACAAATTTAGATTATATGAAACATTGTGAAGAACGTTCTGCTAGTAAACAACCTAATACATGCTTTTTTATACACCAAAATGATGTATCTGTGAACAATATGATAAAGTTTATAATGTTAAAGACTAAATTAAATTCAAGGTTGTCAGATTGAAGACTTTTTTTAAGTTTATTTATTTATTTTGAGAGAGACAGAGACAGCACAGGTGGGGGAGGGGCAGAGAGAGAGGGAGACAGAGAATCCCAAGCAGGCTCCGCACTGTCAGTGCAGGGTCCAACGCAGGGCTCGAACCCACAAAGCCACAAAGCTATTTGATCACAACCTGAGAGGAAACCTTAACCGGACACTTAACTGACTGAGCCACCCAGATGCCCCATCATATTGAAGACTTTTAATTAAATGCAAGTACGATAGCATTGAAAACTAAATTCAAGGTCAAGGTCAGAGTGATAAAGACTTTAAATTCACGATTTTAGTGATGATATCAGAATAACTTATAAATTCTCAGGCATATGAGATACACACATACACACACACACACACACACACACACACACACACAGTAACAAAGAGGGCAGGATTTGTTTAAAATAGCAAAGTCAGGGGCGCCTGGGTGGCTCAGTCGGCTAAGCTACTGACTTCTGCTCAGGTCATGATCTTGTAGTTTATGAGTTCAAACCCCACGTCAGGCTCTGTGCTGACAGCTCAGAACCTGGAGCCTGCTTAGGATTGTATCTCCCTCTCTCTCTGCACCTCTCCCACTCACACTATCTCTCTATCTCTCAAAAATAAATAAAACATTAAAAAAAATTTTTTTAAACTTAAATAGCAAACTCAGAAATTCACTGGCTAGATTCCACTGGTTCTGACCTGCTAATTTAAGTATAGAAATAGTTAATGGAAAGTTTTTCTTTAAAAAAAGAGGATAGTCATTCTTCTCTATCTCATTCTATGTTTCTATTTGCTATTCTTTACGCCTTTCATTGGTTACCTTTATGCTTCATTTTAATCATTTGTCTTCTGTGAGCAAATAAAGAATGAAATACTATTAAAAGATCCTCTCGTTATTTCAAGTATGTAGCAACAATATAGGTATTAAGTTGAGAGTTTCAAAGCCAACTATCCAAAATATCCAATAATTATACTTATCAGTAGCTTCTGAATCCAATTATTTTAGATAACATCACATTAAGAATTTATAGCTGAAATAAACAAATTATCCCATTTCAAGGAATTGGAAACAAGAGCCAGAAAATATAGATCACCAATATAATAAAATCACCCTGCCTTCACCCCCCAAAATAATAATTTTGCATTTGTAATTGACCTTCTTCCTCTGGATAAAAGTGTACAGGAAACCCTAATCCTTGTGATCTCTAATTTTTTTTATACATCATCTATCCACTTGGATCCTCACTTAACCTTGCAGGCACATGTTTTCAATATAAGGCTGCAACAAAGGAAAGCTGTAATTACCCAATCTCTTCCTTACAGCTATTGAAATAATGTGATTTACAGAAATGCAAGACAGTACAAACAAAGGGGATTTTCCAGTGTTCACAGAGCACAGCTTCCAGGAACATGTCGTGATAAATATGCTTTCTTGTGGCCAAGCCCCCTGGGCCTGGAATCCAAATGGATTATGTTTCAGAGCCAGGTAGGGTTACTCATCTAGTCTCTGTGTTCTGAGAACATTGTTTAAGCAGAAGGAAAATCACAGTAGTATCCATAACCTTCTTAAAGACGATCAGAAGGGATTCTATTCAAATACAAATACTGGTATCCCATAGATGGTTTTGACCCCATTACCCAGTGACTGATTACCTGGTTTGTGGATTTTCCAGATTTGTAACTTTCTCTAGGCTTTGATGGCACCAGCCCCATTTATAGGTGAAGGATGCAGGAGGGCAAAATCGCTTTAAAAACCAACCAAATCAGATAAACAAAACTTCCAGCAACACATTACTTTTAACATTATAAGCAATTGCAGGCTGATTTTAAAATGGCATCATTGCCTAAGAAGGAATTAGTTTTAGACATGAGGACTAATCTGATTTTGAATTAGTTTAGCAAGGAGAAAGGATCCTGAGGGCTGGACATGGGATATGTGAGCAGGAATGGGTACAAAGAGGTCTGGGAATGTGGTCTTGCCCAGGCTCACGGTGCCGCAGCAGTGGGCCCAGGGCACTGAGAAGGAGGTGTAACAAGGAATGGGGTGCAGAGACATGGGAAGGTTTGGGGCCAAAGGCGTTCATTTTCCAAGCCCTTCGCTCAGCTTCAGCTTGTCATATAAACCCAAGCTCTGAATATTTCACTGTGTTAGCACTTTTCCTGCTTGCTAAGAAGCAAAAGTGAAAATGTGGGCGGTTGAAGCATGGAGCGAAAATTAGAAATGAGCTGTTTCTATTCCATGTGAGTTTATGGCAAAAGGGACTGGAAGAGACAAAGTATTAGCTGAGCTGCAGTTTTCCCTCACGCGGACGGAGAACAGAAAGCTGCATACACAGCTGTGGGACAGGGTGCAGCCACATGTTCTCATCTCACGGTTGTCTTTCCACATTTTGTAGCTCTAGCCCGTACACAGCTGGTTTGCTGTCTTACCGAGCTGGCGCAACCAAGGGCAGAAATGCAAACTTCACAAGAACGCCCAAACCAAGTCGCTGAACTGCCTGGCCCGAGGTCCGGTTTTCTAGACACAAACAACTGAGTACAGGAAGTGGGTTAGAACTAGGCCAGGGGCTTTCATAGGGCCTCTCAGCGCTTCCCAAATCTGGCATTATCTCCAAAGGGTGTTTTTTTTTTTAAGTCTTTTTTTAAGTTTATTTATTTTGAGAGAAAGAGAGAAGGAGGGAGGGAGAGAGAATGCATGGGGGAGGGGCAGAGAGGGAGGGAGAGAGAATCCCAAGCAGGCTCTGCACTGTCAGTGTGGAGCCTGACATGGGGCTTAAACCCATGAAGCGTGAGATTGTTGACCTGAGCTGAAACTGAGTCAGAAGCTTAACTGATTGAGCCACTGAGGTTTAATGTATATGGATAAGTTTAATATATACAGATTCCTTAATCCTTAGCCTTGGAAAAACCACAAAATGAGAATTCACAGGTGTCTGGGGGGCACCTGGCTGGCCCAGTAGGTGGTGCAGTGACTCTTGATCTCAGGATTGTGAGTTCAAGTGCCATATATGGTGTAGAGATTACTTAAAACAGAAAGAATGCACAGGTGTCTGGAAATCCGATTTTTTTGGTAAAGAATCCACCCAGGTGTTTATTGTTACTGTTGATTAACCATGTTTGGGAACCATGGCTACTTTCATTTAATCCCCTTTGTAATTTTACCCAAGTATTGGTAGTCCCATTTTATAGATGAGAAAGCTGAGGACCAGGACTAGAAACCCACTTGAAGTCACACCGCTAGTAAAGACCCCTAACTGGCATCAAACCTAGCGTGGTCACCAGAACATCCACAGTATCTACAGCAGTGAAGTATATGAGGCACTTCACTGTCTCATACCCACTAACTATTCACAAAGGGCCATTCTCCTTAGAAGAGTGTTCACATGCACATTTTTGAAGGAGGCAACAGGTTTTGGATGGTCTTTCTCTCCCCTGTCAGAACTCTCTTCTTCCCTCCCATATTGGGAGCTAACGATGCTTCTTGCCCTGAGATATGTGTAGATCCTACCTTCTCCCACATCAGAGACCTATCTGATCTATGCCTCCCACTCTTAGGAACTGGGTGTTTAAGACCCATATGGGTTGGCGAGAGGAGGTGGAAGAAGGAAACCCTGCCACCTTCTTCCACAGAGTGTCCCATCCAGTTTCTCAGCAAAGACCAATTTCATAATCCCCCAAGTCCATCCGACTGCCTCTCACCCCCTCCATAAAGTTCACGTATTAAAAGGCTTTCACTTACACAGCAAATTACTTGTATGAAGTAAGTCATTCTATCATTTATTTAAAGCTTATTTTCAGAGAGAGAGAGAGAGAGAGAGAGAGCACATAAGCACATGCAAGTGGGGGAGGGGCAGACAGAGAGGGAGAGACAATCCCAAGCAGGCTCCGAGCTGCCAATGCAGAGTCCAACTCGGGGCTCCAACTCAAGAAACTGTGATCATGACCTGAACCAAAATCAAGAGTCAGACATTCAGACATTCAACCAACTGAGCCACCCAGGTGCCTCTTTTATTTTATTTTTTTTTTAAGTTTATTTTGAGAGAGAAAGAGAAAGAGAGAGAGAGAGAGAGAGAGAGAGAGAGAATCTCAACCGAGCTCCACGTTTCACACATCACACTGAGTCTGATGGGAGGCTTGATCCCACAACCACCAGATCATGACCTGAGTCAAAACCAAGAGTTGGGGGCGCCTGGGTGGCGCAGTCGGTTAAGCGTCCGACTTCAGCCAGGTCACGATCTCGCGGTCTGTGAGTTCGAGCCCCGCGTCAGGCTCTGGGCTGATGGCTCGGAGCCTGGAGCCTGTTTCCGATTCTGTGTCTCCCTCTCTCTCTGCCCCTCCCCCGTTCATGCTCTGTCTCTCTCTGTCCCAAAAATAAATAAAAAAACGTTGAAAAAAAAAACCAAGAGTTGGATACTTAACTGACTGAGCCACCCATTTGCCCCTATCTTAAAAAAAAAAAAAAAAAAATCTGCACTTGACAGTGCTTCTACAAATATGAACTAACTAGGGTGGATACAGTTCCAATCTAAAAGCAAAGAAACACTGGGTGTTGTATGGAAACCAATTTGACAATATATTTCATATATTGAAAAAATAAAAGCAAAGAAACTATGCTTTTGTTTGTGCAACCTGTACATTGTGGCTAAATGTACATTTTTCATTTAAACTCCTCAAATTAACAAAAAGAACTTGCAAAAAACCCCAAAAGATGGCTGGGATAACCATAGGAATAATTGTAGGAATAACTGTAGGAACAATCGTAGGAATGACTGTAGCCAAAGGAATAATTCTAACAGTGAGAATTTCAGACAATGGAGAGAGAGGATTTTATCGTGGGCTCCAAGCCTTTGCCCCAGCAAACAGTTGTCTACTGTGCTGTGTGCGTCAGATCTGCCTTGCATTAGTCACAAAAAGTTCTGGGGAAGACAATGTAGATCAGGGTTAAAAAACACAACATTCAGATTTGTTCAGATGTGTTCTCTACTGAAGGAAAGGAGGGAGAGAATTAACAGGAGTTCACTACATGTTATGAGGTTCTCAGAAAAGTTCTCAGACTTTTCTTTATAAGAAATACCTGGGGAGCTTGTTATAAAATATGTTCCCAACTCCAACCCCCAGAGATGCCAAATCTCCAGTCTGAGTTGGGGTTTGAGATTCTTCACTTTCATCAAGCACCTCGGGTGATTCTGATGCCAGTTTTTTCCTTAACGTTCTATTTAAAAAATTCTCAAGCCTTGTGAACGTTCCAAGAACAGGATAATGAACACCAGTATGCCCTTCGCCAAGATCAAGGGTCGGCAAACTTTTTCATTAAAGGAACACAGTAAATATTTTCAGCTTCTCAATCACAGTCTCCGTGACAGCTACTTAGATGTGCCACCGAATATGTAAACCATCACGTAAGCAAGTGAGTGTGGCTGTCTTCTAAGAAGACTACATTTATGAACACTGAAATTTAAATTTCACCTAATTTTCACATCACAAAATACTACTCTTCTTTCGACTTTGTCCAGTGGGTTAAAGAGGTAAAAGCCATGCTTAGCTCAGAATTGGTACAAAACCAGTCAGGGCAAGTTTGGCCTACACGTCCTTTGCCAACCCCTGAGGAATCCACCTGTGATTGTAAAGTCTAATCTTTTCTGAGGATGAACTTTATTTGTTTATTCCAAATGTTTACTTATTTTGAGAGAGAGAGCAGGCATGTGCATGAGCAGGGGAGGGGCAGGAAGAGAGGGAGAGAGAGAATCCCAAGCAGGCTCCATACTGTTGACACAGAGTCCAACACAGGGCTCGAACTCACAAACCCATGAGATCATGACCTGAGCCAAAATCAAGAGTTGGACACTTCACCAGCTGAGCCACCCAGGCACCCCTTCTGAAGATGAACCTTAAACTGACCACTCTTCATGCAGACTCAACACACTGTCCATCTTAGGAAAATTGAAAAAGTTAATCGATGAGGTTGTTTTCTGACTCTCTGCTGTATTTTAGATAGAACATTTCACAGCTTCCTATGGCTGATATTTTTGGATGCCCTGTGGGGTACAGTTCCTCCTTTAAAATCTTGATAGTTCAGTTAGTCATTGTCTAATTTTACCACATAAAAATAAAGTGTGTGTGCCCTTCCCCACGACACCAGGACACAATTAGCATCTTTTTTAGCTTCTCTCTCATACTGAGGACAAATATGGGTAAAAAGACAAAAACAGATGGGGCGCCTGGGTGGCTCAGTCGGTTAAGCGTCTGACTTCAACTCAGGTCACGATCTCGCGGTCCGTGAGTTCGAGCCCTGCGTCACGCTCTGGGCTGATGGCTCGGAGCCTGGAGCCTGCTTCCGATTCTGTGTCTCCCTCTCTCTCTGCCCCTCCCCTGTTCATGCTCTGTCTCTCTCTGTCTCAAAAATAAATAAACATTAAAAAAAAAAAAAAAGAAACAAAGACAAACCCTCTATGCTCCAAATGGCTCCAATTTGTTATTTGTGAACAAGGGGCTGGGGATACCTTTCCTCGATTTTTCTCCTCCCTGACCTTTGGCTGAAAATTTGCCCCAACCCAGAATGTGTGCTCACATTTGTAGCAACACTGGGTTATTACCAAGTTAAGACAACAGTAATGATGAAAATCTGTTAACCAATTACTTCCATTCATAGTCATCAAGAATTCTGGAGGGTAAGGTCCAACTCAGCATCACAAAATCAGCAAACATGGTCACAAAGGGATCTATGTATTTACCCATGAAGGCCAAGACAGTGGGGGGTTGGGGGTGGGGGGAACACTTGAGCTCACTAAGTGCATTCCTGCTTATTAAAATGCCTTTCAACTGGACTTATCCAAACATTACCTCATCTCCTAGGGAATGAACACCTAGTTATCTGAAGCATTCAAGCCTCTACCACCTCATTGCCCCGCCCTTCTCAAAGCAAAGTGATCTGTTTAATGGCAGGAGGATGTGTTCTCCTCTGATGAAGCTGGAGAACAGAGAAGTCATAACCACCCCCCTCCCCATCCGGCATCTAAACATCAGCTTAGGCTGCTTTGGAGTCACATTGTAAAGACCTTGCATCTGCCTTTCATCTCCCAGCTAGCTCTCCTCCAGCTTGTGAGAATATGTGGCATGCTGGCTCAGGTGGAAAGGCAGGCACCTTAGAGTGAAGACTTAAAACCCAAGCCGGCCGACATATGAGAAGGCCCTGGGTTTCTCATCAGCTGGCTGATTTGTGGACGGTCGCATCGCTGGAGCTCAGCCAGCTGCCTCACCTGATGGAAAATGCTTATGAGCTTTGAAATCACCTTTAAATAGGATATATTTTCTCCAAAGAAATTAGAACCGATTGCTAGCTCCCCATTGCCGGAAATGTATTTGTCAGTTTAGATGACCGATTCAACAATTTGAGACGATTAAGGACTACAAACTGTATCTAAAATTCTATTCAAAGAAGACAATAGTGAAATGCTATTTAGGTCCGGGAGTTCTGTAGTATAGGAATAGCAAATAAAAATAATAGACAAATGTAATTTTGTTTTAGTCAAAAATTACAGACCGAAGTTAAACAGTGGACCTATTATATTAGTGCGGTGGGTCCTAAACCTGGCTGCATGTTAGAATCACCCAGGGAGCTTTAAAAAAATTCCAATGCCCAGGCTGCATCCCACACCAATTAAACCTGAAAGTAGGGGTGGGGGGTGGGGCCCAGGCCTTTGTATTTTTTAAAGCTGCCAGGCAATTCCAATGTGCAGGCAAGGTTGAGAATGTGATCCCTGTCCCTCTGCGGCTTAGTCTTTCAAAATCTACTTGGCAGACGGCTTCCCTTCCTCATCTCTGCCGATAGCTTCTTTACAGCTGCAATCTGGAATAAAAAAATGATTGATTGATTGAGTCACACACAATATATAAAAAATACATGCACACACATTTTTATTTATTTAACTTAGGCCCTGATTATTAGCATATAAATCAGAAAAAAACGAGTGCCTTGGAACTTACATAGCCTCTCCAAATCTTTAAAGAACCAAACTCTAAAAAACACACACAAGAGATACTTAAGTCGTAAAAAACACACACACACAAACAGACTTTAATCACCTTCAGGAACCATGATCCAATAATATATTTCATAGGTAAGATCTTGTTCATCAAGATACAAAAGAAAAAAAACAAAAACAGCCTTAAACTTTAAGACATGTGCCCTTAGCAAGAGCACTTAGAGTTAGAATGGTTTATCGGCAGCATTTTGAGGTAGCATAGTTTGTAAAGTCAACAGAAGTCACAGAGCTGCTCTGCAGTTTCTCATGGACACAAAGGGACAGGCCCTCAGCCTTTGCTCTCGGTGGAGGAAAACGAGTGTGTCTGTATTCAGGACCAAGTGAGCCTGAACACACTTCCTACCATCTGGCCACGGCCGTGTCTTCATACACTTCATGTATTACAGGTTTCGGAAAAGGTAAAGGCATTTTGATCCTTCTCTCCTCTTGGTGTGGTCACCGCCCTGGCTGTGGGGCCAATCTTTCTACCACATGCAATTCTCGCTGACAGAACACTCGGGGGGAAGGGAAATAGGGCATCATGGCACTTTTTTTAAAAAATTGGCTCTAACGATTTAATTAATTAAGAGTAACTAACTCCTCTAAGGCTATACAGAGTACGGTTTCTGAAGATCTCCTCCATGATTCTGACCCTTAAAAGGCTCTCCCTTTTTTCTCCCCCTGAGTGTAACATTTTGGGGTATCCTTAAGCTTTCTGCAATTTTCCTGGCAGGATGGGGAGCAGAAAAGCTTTAAAAAAATCCACACATAAAAACAACAACAAAAACCAGGTGCAGGAGCAACCCCAAGAACAGACTTCCTTTGTGCAAGTTGAAACAACCCAAGTTTACAGTTCAGGAAAACAGCCTTCTCTAAAAAAAAAAAAAGAAAAAAAGAAAAAAGAAAAAAGTAAATATTCAGCTCAGCTCTGCGTTTTAAACACGAATATACAGTTGAAACAGGTTAAGAATTAAAGCTGCAAATATGGTCCCAACAACTTCAGACCTTGGTGCAGATCAAATTTTTGCCCATGGGCGCAGATTTATGAGGGACGTCAAATCCCTAAAGCCCTTTTGTCCCAGTATCCTTTCTGTTTGAAAGTTAAACCCTTGGAAGGAATCAATGGACAAATGAATAAAAATAGCACATGCCCAGGCAAAAAAGGGCATGAGCTGGGCCTGAGCTGCCATATGGAAAACTCTGCCATTGAGTATCCTATACAATCGGCAAAGGCTGCCAGCCCAGATCCAGAGCCCAAGGCATCGGTGAACTTGCCAGCCACCCAGGTCAGCTGTGGACCCAAAGCCAATGACACAACTGGGCATCAGCCTTCAAGTATATGAGGTGCTACAAGAGCTGGTTTGCTCAAGGACTTGGGCTGACCCTTGGAGGCCCCCGCCTTGTCCCATGACATCCTGTGATGCAAAAAGGAAAGCACTGCTTACAGTCACTAAAACACACAGAGTGGAAGGTGGGGAATCGAACCGCTCTCTGAATATACCAGCCTAACAAATACAAATAAATTCTTCAACACTTTGTACAACTAGAAGGTGCGTGAGCTGGTATTTAAGCGATCACTTGAAGCTCTCTTTTCCCCTTTCTGGATCAAATAGGAAAATGGTTCCGTTGGGTTAACAGTGTCACTTTAAAAATGCCATAAATTAAATAAGTTAGTTCACATTTTTTTCCCCCAGCACTTAAGTTACAGAGAGTCTCTAATGTGCTTTTGAAGTCTGCATCAACAGTTCCAGATCTCTTCTGCGGACAGCGCTGGTTCTGTGACAACCATATTCATCCAGCTGCAAAGGTATGAATTGTTCAAGCAGCCCAAGGCCCTGGCCAGCAGGACTGGTGAATAGCTTAGCCCATGATGGTTTAAAGTTTCCGCTGAATCCCAAAAATATGGTACTCCCTTTAAAAACAAACAATAACAAAAAAAAAAGGGTGATTCGTACATCTACTAGTTTCAGGCAAGATAATGCAGGAGGTGAGTCGGAGGTGAGCAAAACAAAGACAGTTACAAACACAAAAAAACTATCCTTCCTTACGTCAGCCATTGAACTCTTACCACCCACCTCTTGCCCCAAATAACAAACCACATCCCCAAACGCTTCCTCTAATAATGTTTCCTTATTTAAAGATGATCTTAATGATGCCCGCTTCAGCAAAATAAGCTCATGAAAACGATCTGGGGGCCATAGTCCACCATAAAAATGCTCATGTGGCTGGACTCATAAGAACCCCATAGAATAATACAAATACAAACCTTTTTTATAAAGATGAGCTGGTTTGGCTAATCCCAGAGGTACTAACGATTCTGAAATATTCAAATGCTTTATTTCTCCTCTTGTGCTCAACAAAACAATTGACCTGTATGTAAAAGTTAGAAAGTTGGAGGGAATTTCAGTAAATCAGCATGTGTTAATTGAGTACCTTTCTGAACTGAGTACACCACAGATATGCTAGATAAAAGCAGAACTCAAAACAAACAGGAAAAAAAAAAAAAAACAGATGCTTTTCACCTTCCTGCTGTTCCAAGTTTGGCTCCCCTGACCCACCCAGAACTGTGTTGCTATTCCAAGGTGTCTCCAAGAGTAGGGAAGGCAAAGGTCATTTAGGTCAGTTGACCCAGTGAACAAATCGGGACTCTGCTCTTTTATGGAATAAACTAACAGAGGAGGTTAGTTTTGTTTGTTTCAGATACTCTACTTATCTATTTAAGTCCTATTATCTATTTATCAAATAAATTAATAAACATCAATTCTAAAAAGAAATAATCTGTGCCCCATGGTTTGGTTGAAATTGCCCTGTTTGCTATGTAGCATAGCAACATATATACTTAGATCTGTTTGTGGATTTTCTCTTCTCCTGACCTCTCCTCTCTCCTCTCTCCTCTGCCAATGCTATGCTGGCTAAATTACTATGGCCTCATGATTTATTTTAATATCTTATAAAACAAGCCCCCTGTATTAAGTTGTCTACAAATGTTTTATTACTCTCCCACATTTATTCTTCCAGATGAATTTCAGTACCAACTGTCAAGGACAATAGAAAAGTAACCTATTAGGACACTGATGGAAATGTGTTAAATTTATATTTATGTAGGTAGAGTGACATCTTTACAATATTAATTTTCCCTCTAGAAACAGGGAAAATCTATCCTTTTCTTCAACTTGCTTATATCCATCAGTATTCATTTTCTTAATGAGGGTCCTGACATGTTTTATTAAGATCCAGAAGTTTTAGGTTGGTATGGATTCTTTGAAGTCATTCTAAAGCAGTGGTGACCATTCAGACTCAGAACAGAGGTCTGACCATAGCAACCCTACAGGCCTGACTCCCTTCAGGCTAGTCCCATGAGATCACTTACAGGTCCCCACCACCCCCCCCCCAATACGTGCACAGTCTCTCCAGAAGTCACTCCCAGTTGCACCATAACCTCTTAACACTTTGTTAAGACACAACACACAGACAGTAAAGTATTACTAAGTGTTTAGCACACCAAATTTCTGCCCACTAAACATACTTATGTCACCAGCCCAGATGAAGAAGCACAGCACTACCCATATTTTAAAAGTCTTCCTTCGGTCTCCTTTCTAGAAACAACCTTGTGACTTTTTAATGACTTGGTTTTAACTCTTAAATCTATAGGGTACCGTGAAGGACACCAAGTTATCCTAAATATTGGTGGTGAGAGGTACACTCTGGATTGTTTTAGGTGGACTGAGTACCTGTGTTTCCACCACTGGGAAAAGTTTTAAATCCTGAAAGAAAACTGAGGCCTTGGAATTCCCTACAAGTATCTTAAAGCAGAAGACAGGGCTACACATGCACATTGTATATTACACTCAAATAATCCGATGACTTTAGGGGACTTCCTGAGACCTGGTTCTGTAAAGCGTAATGAGCGTAAGTCATCGGATAACCGAAGATGTGTTCAAAAACTAGACAGGACTTTACTCCCCAGGAAGCTTATGTCCCTCCCTTAGTTACTTCACTAACTGAAGATCTGCATGTAAATCAATGTCTGTAGCACAACCAAGGAAGGCAGAAAGGAGCCTGAATTCATCGCCTTGCCTCTAGGCAGGGTCTAACCAATCCCCAAAAAGAAAGGTTTTGTTCATGTGCCTGCTTCTTCAGAGACCAACAAAACAAAACCAATCAGACCAGGGCTCTGAAAAGAGAGACCAGATACTCAACTGCTTAAAAATCAGTTGACTCCTTTCCAGTCCCTTCCATGTGAGCCAGGAGATGAATTCACAGCACAATGCCATCTGGGGGCTTATCAGTGGGACAGATGGCCACAAAGGCAAAATTGTGTATAAAATTGCTTACATCAGTAATGAACCTTCTGAGTGAGTTAGGTGCAAAGCAGATCAACCAAATGCTAAAATGTGGGACAGTAAAGCTCCAAAATACAGAACAATACCCCTTCAAAGAGCCTTTACACTATTTGTAAACTCTTCTAATAGCCCGGCTTTCACTTATCAATGATAGGTACTTTAGACCACAGGGGTGTCCATCTGAGAAGAGGAAGGAATGGATACCTTTCAACAGCCGTAAGTGCCCACCGAGGAAAAGGGTGGAAAGACAAACCAAAGCTCAGAGTTAACCGGGTGTCACTTGCTCAAGGTGACTTGTCCCTCTTACAGAGCAAGCTTCACCTACCTTGGAGGGATGCCTGTTCTCAAATACTCTTCCAAGCGACTGATATCAGCAAGAGAGAAAACCTTCTTTGCCATTAAGCGGAAAGGAACGCTGCAGGCATCCACAACGAGGAGGAGAACACCCGGATTTTGGATGGTAAAGTCGGTGCCATTGACCTGAGAAGAGAGAAACGCCTTCCGCCGTCACCACCATTTCATATCTCCAGGATGGCTCATTTTTCTAGTCCGTCCCTCTGTCTTCTAAACCCATGATTCAAATTATAGTTCCAGGGTTCAAGCTGCATGATCCATTTATTCTTTCTCCACCAACATCTGAAACTAAGCCAGTGTTCTCTAGACCGCGCCTCGATTGGTCTTTACTGTTGGGATAGATGCTCGAGAAAGGCATCTCGATGGAGGCACTCAGTTGAGCAGCGTGACTCTGCATGTGTACGGGATTAATTTTTGCACACACTCTCTCACTGGGGCCAATGCTTGCCAACTCAGTGAAAGATCAGTTGATAGCCTTGTACTGCAGCTCCGATAGCTCACTTAATGTCACATTGGTTCAGAAAAAAAATACCACACCTCCCCCCACACGTAAGCCCCCCGTTAGAGTTTAGGTTTGGAACAGGAGAGGAGCCAGATGGCTTCATCTCCTTTTTTCCATCCACAGCTCTCCTGTAAAATCAAAGTGGAAAAGTGGTAATTTCACCAGGATTTAAGCCACAAGGTAGTAATAGATTTGGTTCACAATTATTGTGAGCTGAAGTTTCCAGTAGTCCTCTTTAAACTAAATTAGCAGTTTGAGACTTCTTGAAGAAAAAGGAACGCCAGACACATCCGAATATCATTAATTCATCAGCCAAAAAAGAAGGAAAAAAAAACCCTCACCAGACTAAAAAATGATTCAACACCAATTTAAGCCACAGGCACTGTTCCTACCTAAAATGTGCAAAATTGGGGCATTTGGCTGGCTCAGTCAGATGAGCGTGTGGCTCCTGACCTCAGGGTTGTGAGTTCAAGCCCCAAATCGAGTGCAGAGATTACTTAAATAAATCAATACAAACTTAAGAAAAAAGTTTTCCTTAAAAAAGAAAGAAAGAAATTGTGTAAAATTATAAACTATACTAAAGGCTAACAAAGGAGAAATGCTATCACCACTGCACCTGTACTTGTTTGGGGAAATTATATTGAAATTTTATTTCTAACCACTACTGGTCTCACAGGAATCAAAATGACTTTTTCGCTATGTTTATATTGCTCTAATCTAGAGAATAATTCTGGAAATCCTTGAGGTAAAGTAGCCTTTTATATTTGGAAAGACTGAAGTGTTTTTAAGACACTTGTTTTTAAAACTCAGAATACATAAAATTAAGATACATCTGAGAAAAAATATATAATGATACCCAACACGCTTAAACTGTCCTTTTGCAAAGAATCCCCTAAGACCTACTGCTTAAAGAAACACAGCAGTTTCCACACAGACCAAAGCAATGCCATGTCCTAGCAAAGACTCTTCAGGTACTGCAAGGGGAAAGCACTGGAGGCAAATGTGACAAAATACAATGTTCTGTGACTTTTTTGGGGTCCCGAGCACTCAGTATGCAGCAATGGAGGTTTAAAAAAATGTCTTCACAGGTCACCTGGGTGGTTCAGTCGGTTAAGCGTCTGACTCTTGGTTTTGGTTCAGGTCATGATCTCACAGTGCATGCATGAGTGCAAGCCCTGTGTCAGGCTCTGCACTGACAGTGTGGAGCCTGCTTGGGATTCTCTCTCTCTCTCCCTTTCTCCCTGCCCCTGCCATGCTCACGTTCTCTCTTTCAAAATAAAAATAAAACTTACCAAAACAAAACAAAACAAAGTCTTCCAACCCTGGAGCAGAGCCTGTCTGAGATTTTTTTGAGCAAAGCAGTATCTTCTTAAATTATTTAGTGAAGTTAATAGAGCAGAAAGACTCGGCACCCACTTGCTTCCATTACACAACTGACTCCCACCCAGATACCATGCCAACCGGCTAGAATCAGGCTCTCCAGGTAGCCGACGGCATTGAGATACTGAGTTAACAAATTTCATGCCAAAAAAAATCACATCTCAAACATAGTACAAAACGAGCAGTTGCTAACACAGGATAGTAGGCATAAATATACAGTTGGGAAATCTTTGGGCTACCTTTAAATAGGAATCTTCTCTATTTATTTTTAATATTTGTGTGTGGTCATGAGATCCAACCGCTTAACAAATTTTAAGTGTGCAATACATAATTGTGGACTGCAGGGACAACGTTGTACAGCAGCTCTTGAGAGTTTATGTATCTTACTCAATTGAAACTACATGCCTGCTGATCAGGAATGCCTCATTTCACCCTCCCACCTTAAGTAGGGATATTCTTGTTTTAACCTGTTTTAACGTTTATTTTTGAGACAGAGACAGAGAGAGAGAGAGAGTGCGTGAGCTGGGGAGAGGCAGAGGGAGAGGGAGACACAGAATCTGAAGCAGGCTCCAGGCCCTGAGCTGTCAGCACAGAGCCCGACGCGGGGGCTCGAACTCACGAACCGCGAGATCATGACCTGAGCCGAAGTCGGACACTTTACTGACTAAGCCACCCAAGTGCCCCAGTAGGGATACACTTAATTCAGAGTTGCTACAAAGCTCTTAATTCAGAGTTCAGCCCTGGAAATGGATGGTGGGGATACCTGCACAAAAATATCAATGGACTTCATGCCACTGAGTTGCACACTTAAAAACGATTAAGATGATTGGGGCGCCTGGGTAGCTCAGTAGGTTAAGTGTCTGACTCTTGATTTCAGCTCAAGTCATGATTTTACAGTTTGTAGGATCGAGCCCCGTGTTGGTCTCTGCACTGAGAGCTTGGGATTCTCTCTCTCAAAATAAATAAATAAACTTAAAAAAGAAAACCCTAAAAAATGGTTAAGATGATGAATGTTATGTTATAAATACTTTAACACAAGTAAAAAATTGGGAAGGAAAACAAGAGTAAGGTAGAATTTTGTCAACATACAACATGTGGATTTGTGATTGTGTTGCCCACCACTTTAAAACACTGGGCTCGTATGGTTAGAGGATGGGTCAAGCAGGTGAAGGGGATTAAGAGGTGCAGACCTCCAGTTATAAAATAAATAAATCACAGGGAAGAAAAGTACAGTATAGGGAATAGAGTCAATAATATTGTAATAACTTCATATGGTGTCAGGTGGTAACTACACTTACCATGGTGAGCATTTCATAATGTATACAGCTGTCAAACCTGCTGTGCCTGGAACTAATATAACATTGTATGTCAGCTATATTTCAATTATAAAAGTTAAAAAAGAGGGGCCTTTAAAGAGACCACGCGAGACTGGGACCAGGCCCAGGCTGGATGTCACTTAGATGGCTACATACCTGCCACCACAAGAGTTCCTAACACAGTGGCACTTGGGTCAATCTGATTTTGGACAGATCTCATGCCAACAGCTGGTTACCACTGGCGAGCTTGGCTCTTAACCCCAATTCTAAGTGTTGGCGATGAGGTTTAGGCCTTTACTTCCATAAACTTGCCTAGAACAGACAACTAACACTTTGTGAACAAATTTTGACATTCACCTCAAAGTTATCAGTAAAGACAATCTACTGAGAAAAAAAAAAGATTTTTTAGTAAGTTTGAACTTATTTAAAACTGCAAATGTTTAGGAGGTACTTATAACTTTATTACATTGCTTGCCACCAAGGGACTGTTGCCAGAGATGATTCATGTCACCGGGATGAAATATCAAAGTGAGAAACTGAGGCAGGGTACATGTCAGATGGTACTTACGGAGATCACAGACAGGTCTCCACGCTGAGTCTCTGCTTTACTGGGTGACTGGAATTGCACGGGGAGGTAGCTTTTATGAGGATCACTAGTAAACACCACCTAAACGGGGAGGAAATTCCATATTAACGTCAACTGCATCTTCCTTCAAAAGGGCCTCAAATTAAACCCAATTATATCAAACCCAATGGTGTTTTTTCCCCCTTTGTACATATTGCATGGCCTAGAATTCCATGTGTTGATACACATGTAACACAAGAAGTGATTGTTCCTCACTTTCTGGAATAATCCCAGTCTCAAATCATTGTACTCTTATTAATAAAACCAATTCTGCAAATGGCTAAGTAAGTGTGCTTTACACTTATAAACACTTTATACAAACAATAGTCACAAATGTTTTTAAAGGTCCTTTTCAGACCAGTTATCTTAAATAGGGACTGAGTCACTCCCGAACTAAGAAGTATAGATGACAAGGATTACCCTGTTCAAAACCTTTTAGCAGGCTGTGCATCACCAGGCTAAATTCTTCTACCAGACTTGCAATGTGTCCCATAAATCAAGCCACGCCTTATGTACGGGCCCCTAACCCCACTGTTCTAGCACATTCCACACACAGTGCAGCAACTTTGCTTTCCCACAGTGCTTCATCTCCTTTCCTGCCAAAATTCTGCCTTTGCAGATGCTGTTCCCTCCCAAGAGTGTCCTTGTTTCCTTCTACTCCTCAAAATCACTCCCAGCCTCCAAATCCCACCTCCTCCCTCCTCCCTAAAGGCTTTCTTCTCATTCTAAAGCAAGCTTCTCACACAACTGAGCACCTAAAGTATATATCTTTCGGAATGGATGTCAACAACTTCCTCACAAGGGCAAATAGTCATGAGACATCATGATGCTAAACATTCAGAAGCTCCACATTTCTTTGAGTCTCCGGTTTGGAGTCAAAAATTCATGTGAATTTTCCTATTTACTCCTAAGGTACATGTGCCTGTTTTTAATATTCAAAACAAACTCATTCCCTCAAATCTCCAAGTAAAAGCGATGTTTTCAAACACTTCAAGTACCATGCAATTGCACCAATATATATCATCGGTATTTTCAAAAAAATAAATTCTAACCAATGTTTCAAGCGCATGCACACACACACACACACACACACACACACACAACAAAGAATGCTAAACATTAAGGTATGGAACCATTAACAAGACAGGCTATTTCCAATGATGATTATTTTTAAAAATTATAATGTTGGAGTCGTAACTATAAACTATATAATCTTGTCAGTAATGAAGAACTTTCTTAACAAATTCAACTTGAAAATTGGGCTGGAGAATTTACTTTTCCACAAAGATTATCTAAAAATGCCACTTTAGCAGTTAAGACATTACATAGGACAGGCAAGGATCTATATAAACTTCTTCAGGTACATGGCTGGTGGGTTGGTGGGTTGGTAGGTGGGTTGATTGGTTGGTTGGTTGGTTGGTCGGTGGGTTGGTGGTAGAGTTTTAGTTGAGTTGAAGAATAGAGGTGGCACAGGGATATGAAACACTGAAACTGTGATAGTGAACTGCCATTGAAAATATACTTACCATATATCATAATAGGAAGGAAAAAAAATCCCTGCCCTTACTATCACCGATAGGCAAAAACAAACGAGAAACATTTCTGATTCAGTAGGATTGGCATAGGACCAAGAATTCTAATATTTCACAAGTTCCCAGGTGATGCTGATGCTGTCAGTCTGGAAACCCCACTTTGAGAACTGTTTCCCTTAACCCATATTTGTTTCTGTAAAGGTTAAATATTAATTCTACACTTCTTTTTCACTTAGAATTGGTCTGACTTCCTTTAGAAACCCCATGCCCAATTTGAGCTCATATTTTGGACTTTCAATGTCAATGTTTCTTAAGATCCAGAGAGAAACTTTATAATTAAGAATATGTTAGGTGAAGCATTTCACTTCTAGCCCAAGTTAGTTTGTACTTTTAACTACAGACAAATATAATAGCACATGCTTCAAAATTAATCACTTCCAACCTTGAAAAAAAAGGAAATAATTTTCATATCAAGTGCATTTTTGGAAGAGAAATTTTACAGTCATCAATAAAACAACGTATTTTTCTACATCATTGAAATGTAAACCCAATAGCAATATTGTAACAGAATCACACCTGAGGGGGGAAAAAAGATGAGGACCAAAACGTCTATAGTCATCCAGGATAAACTGACATATCACAGGGGTAAGATATTTTTATTATGAATTTGGACTAGTTTGCTTCTTATAAGCATCACATTCTACAATGGGCCACAATTCAGGAGAAACCATGCAATATTTCTAACTTGGCAATACAGATGTTTCAAAGAAAAATGTGCCTATTGCAAAAAAAAAAAAAAAAAAAAAAACCAAAAAAACAGAAAAAACCCCTCCAAAAACAAAAAAAACTTTTCATTCTTTCTCTCAACCCACAGTCCACTTTTCTTCCTTGTTTACCTGTTGGGTCCCGCAGCCTTGACAAAGCCCGGTGAGCATGGATGGCATGCGCTTGAGTGCTGATGGCTTCCTGTAATACTGAGGATAAGCTTTGGCCATGCAGTTACTGATGTCTTTTGAGTCTGTTGCTGCCTGGATCTTGACTCTTTCGCATCCCTGAGATGAACAGTAACTGTGGCCATCCCTGTGGCTTTTGGCTTTGAGATACAAAAATAGTAACCTGCGTAGAACACAAACCAATCCATAGGGTGTTAGACTGACACTCACAAACTAACAAAAATTCCTCAGATCAGCTCATGGCCTAAAGGGACATTCCTTTAATAAAGTAACTTTTCCTTAAAAGAAAATAAATTACAAAAGTAATAAAGTTGTTTCTCATTCCCTTCTATCCTCCTAGGGTCCTAAGTCAAATGTAAAGACTATGTTCAGAAAATATTTTGATAACCCAATTCAGTCATTCTGGAACATATCAAAGTTAATTTCTGGATTAAATTAGTTCAATGGGTAATTTGGGAGGATGGCCTTTGGTTTGGTTCAAAAATTCTTTGGAAAATTTTAGGCTTGTATTGAGTTTTAGGATTTTGTAAATTAGTGTGGTTTATTCTTTTTTTTTTTTTTTTTTGGTTTATAAATCATTTTGGTTTAAGGCATAAAATTGAAATAATAAAAATAGCAACTGTGACTTGCTTGGCTAAGGCCAAGATATGGTCTCACATCAGTTCCTGTGATGTTTACTAAGAGCAGATGGGCCTGAGGTCCTTCTGTCTGTACTTTGGCCAAAATCAAGTGAAATGAATAGTCACGCCCACTCTGAATGATCCTCCAGCTGCCAAGATGAATGGAAAAGTCACTTCCAGGCAACAGTCCAATGTCTGTCAGCGGAACTGGTGTTTCTGAACCAAGGGGAGACTGTAAAGCATTTGATCAAATGTGATTGATTACTAGAGATTAAGAACTCATATTTTAATAGGAAGGCAGTGAACAATGAAAAGTTGTGATACTGAGGAAAAAATCAGCCATTGTCCTAACATCGATACTTTTAACATATATGCAGAAGGAATGAAAGGGACCTAATTAGGTCTGGGCTTTTTGAGATATAATTAAAAATTGTCAAAATGAATAGAATTAAAAAGAATGAGAACCTTGGAGACTGAGGGATTATAAAAATACCTGGCTGAGCAATCCCTATCAAAATAACAGCAGCATTCTTCACAGAGCTAGAACAAACAATCCTAAAATTTGTATGGAACCAGAGAAGAACCCACATAGCCAAAGCAATCTTGCAAAAGAAAACCAAAGCTGGAGGCATCATAATCCTGGACTTCAAGCTGTATTACAAAGCTGTAATCATCAAGACAATCTGGTACTGGCACAAAAACAGACACTCAGATCAATGGAACAGAATAGAGAACCCAGAAATGGACCCACAAATGTTTGGCCAACCAATCTTTGACAAAGCAGGAAAGAATATCCAATGGTATACAGATAGTCTCTTCAGCAAGTGGTGCTGGGAAAACTGGACAGTGACATGCAGAAAAATGAACCTGGACCACTTTCTTACACCATACACAAAAATAAACTTAAAATGGATGAAAGACTTAAACATAAGATAGGAAGCCATCAAAATCCTAGAGGAGAAGGCAGGCAAAAACCTCTTTGACCTTGGCTGCAGCAACTTCTTACTTAACACGTCTCCAGAGGCAAGGGAAACAAAAGCAAAAATGAACTATTGGGACTTCATCAAAATAAAAAGCTTTTGCACAGCAAAGAAAACAATCAGCAAAACTAAAAAGCAACCAATGGAATGGGAGAAGATATTTGCAAATGACATATCAGATAGAGGGTTAGTATCCAAAATCTATAAAAAACTTATAAAACTCAACACCCAAAAAACAAACAATCCAGTGAAGAAATGGGCAAAAGACATGAATAGACATTTCTCCAAAGAAGACATCCAGATGGCCAACCGACACATGAAAAAAATGCTCAACATCACTCATCATCAGGGAAATACAAATCAAAACCACAATGAGATACCACCTCACACTTGTCATAATGGCTAACATTAATAACTCAGGCAACAAAAGATGTCAGCGAGGATGTATAGAAAGAGGATCTCTTTTCACTGCTGGTGGGAATGCAAGCTGGTGCAGCCACTCTGGAAAACACTATGGAGGTTTCTCAAAAAATTAAAAATACAACTGCCCTACGACCCAGCAATTGCACTACTAGGTATTTATCCACGGGATACAGGTGTGCTGTTTCAAAGGGGCACATGCACCCCCATGTTTATAGCAGCACTATCAACAATAGCCAAAGTATGGAAAGAGCGCAAATGTCCATCGATGGATGAATGGATAAAGAAGA
This sequence comes from Panthera uncia, assembly GCF_023721935.1. NCBI lineage: Eukaryota > Metazoa > Chordata > Mammalia > Carnivora > Felidae > Panthera > Panthera uncia. The sequence goes on from NC_064807.1 coordinate 13,936,481, forward strand.
TGTGGTATATATATACAATAGAGTATTGCTCGGCACTCAAAAAGAATGAAATCTTGCCACTTGCAACTATGTGGATGGAGCTGGAGGGTATTATGCTAAGTGAAACTAGTCCGTCAGAGAAAGACAAATATCTTATGACTTCACTCACATGAGGAATTTAAAGATACAAAACAGATGAATATAAGGGAAGGTAAGTAAAAATGATATCAAAATAGGGAGGGGGATAAAACATAGGAGACTCTCAAATATAGAAAACAAACAGAAGGTTGCTGGAGGCGTTGTGGGAGGGAGGAATGGGCTAAATGGGAAAGGGGCATTAAGGAATCTAGTCCTGAAATCATTGTTGCATTACATGCTAACTAACTTGGATGTAAATTAAAAATAAACAAAAAGGGCGCCTGGGTGGCTGAGTCGGTTGAGCGTCCGACTTTGGCTCAGGTCATGATTTCGCGGTTCATGGGTTCGACCCCAATTCAGGTTCTGTGCTGACAGCTCAGGGCCTGGAGCCTGCTTCCGATTCTGTGTCTCCCTCTCTCTCTGCTCCTCCCCTGCTCATGCTCTGTCTTTCTCTCAAAAATAAATAAAGATTAAAAAAATTTAAATAAACAAACAAACAAACAAATAAAAATACCCGGCTGAACAAAATATTTCCCAGCTAATCATGAATTTGTGATCCCCAGACCATCCTCACAAATTTAGGTGTTGCATTTATTTTTGTGGAAAATCAATAGGGAATGTGGAATTTCTGTCATCTGTAGAACTAAAGTCCAAGTAGGGTGTTTTAAGTCTGATTAGAAATTGAAAATCAGAGACAATTATGGTAAGAGAAGACTTAAGCTGGCCACACTGGCTGCTGGAGGGGTCCTGGAGGGCAAAAGAGCTGCATCTTATTCAAAAACTAATAAGGCACTCGACTAAAACCCGACCTCATTCCCCCATCAGACTCGCCACCCTTCTCCCCATTCTGAACTTGTCTTTCCCCAAACATGCCATGCCACGTTCTTCCATGCCTCCATGCATCTATCCACACTGCTCCTAGGGACACCTTACCCCTCTCTTTTTCCATCTCCTCCTACTGGTTCCTCAGGAGTTAGCCCCATGACTGGGCATCCTAGAGCTTCTGGGTTACCGCAAAAGGCCTACTGAACATCCTGCTACGGGATTTACAGCATATAATCCTCTAGCTCTCTAATTACTTGCTTGGCATGCCCACATCCTTCAATGGACTGTGAATTTGTGGAAGAAATGAGCCTTATTTACATCAGTATCTTTACAGCACCTAGACGATGGCACGTGATAGGAATGTCAGCTCAAGGAATGGATACTAAAGGAGCATGCTACTTGTTGGAAGAGTACAGGAGATCGAGCCTACCATAACCCAAAGGCTGAGAGACTGTAACTGGATAAAAGCAGACAAAGCCAACAGGACCCCAGGTGAACAGGATTAGAATTAAAAAGTGGAAAGATGTAGCCTAGAGAGAGTTGAAAGCAAATATGCCATGGTTATACAGTGGTTTGTTTTTGTTTTTTGTAAACTCAAGGTCAACTTGAAAGATCACCTTAAAGGAAGAAAAAAAAGAGAGCTTTTGCTGAAATATGAACTATATCACATGTAAATAATCATCTTAAGGGTTGTGATAGAAAAAAATTATTTTGATTTTCCATTGGGTCTACTGGTTCTTTACTGACAAGGATAATTTCTCTCTCTAAATTGCCTTAATAGGTATATGGCAAACATCTTCATTTCATTCCTGCTGCCAACTATAATTATGAGGCATTCTGTCTCTAAACCTCTAATAGTGATGAGCAGAGAATTACCCACATCAGCTGCTTTTCTAAACAGCTGTCACATCACAACCTATTCTTAGTTAGGGTGAAGAACTAGTCATTTCACCATTAAAGAAAAATAGCAATAATTCTCATTCACTGGTTGTGCTTCATTACCCCGCGCTGGAGTCAAAATAGAATTTCCTCTCCGACTGCTTTCTCTGCAATTCCTCCAGTGAATGCACAGGCTCATACTCTTCCATTTTGGATAATGAGCCATTATGGCGCTGTAAAAAGCCAAAGGTAACCTGAAAACTTGTGTTTGATGGATAGCAGAGGCCAACTCGAATCCAGTCATTCCTGTAAAGGAGAGACAATAAAACAATGAATTCACACTTAGGCCTATATAATTTTGAGTATTATAGCATATGTAAATTTCAGCCATGATTTTTCTCCTCCTTAAATTTCTCCTGTGTACTGAGCCACTAACAGTGAAGTCCTGTACCCCAACATACCAGCAAATACCCTATCTTTGTATGTTCCCCACACTTCTCAATATATATATATACAACAATTGTCTGGCTTATAAAAAATGTCTTAGTTTCAACAGGACTTCAGGGAATGTGAATAGAAGTTGGATAAAATGTACTTAGGCACTGCAAGAAGAGAATAAAGTTAAGTGACATGGCTGGGTATGGGGTACACGAAGATGGAGGAGACACTAAGAGCCTGATAGCGGGAGCATACACCGGTAAAATCTTTGAACAGAACTTTTTAAAATTTTTTAATGTCTACTTATTTTTGAGGGAGAGAGAGAGAGAGACAGAGAGGCAGAGCATGAGCAGGGAGAGGGGCAAAGAGAGAGACAGACACACACGGAATCCAAAGCAGGCTCCAGGCTGTCAGCACAGAGCCCGACGTGGGGTTCAAACTCACAAACTATGAGATCATGACCACAGCCGAAGTCTGACGCTAACCAACAGAGCCACCCAGGCGTCCCTAAAGAGAATCTTCTTTAAAGTAATCTCTGCGTCCAACGTGAGGCTCAAACTCACAACCCTGAGATCAAGAGTTGCATGCTCCACTGACTGAGCCAGCCAGGTGCCCCTTCAAAGAATTATTTTGTTTATAAATGTGTTTTGTCTTTTGTTATTGCATTTAGGATAAATACCTAGTGGTAAAATTGCTGAATATAAAGGCATATGTATTTTTAAAGTTTTTGATGCATATTACCAAATTACCATGGTGTTTTTTCCTTATCTGATGTCCTATCTTTAGATATAAAATCAATACTTTCTGAAAACAATTAAAAATATTGCCCTTTTTTAAATCATTTGCTGTTTGGGGGAATTTTTTTTAAGTGATTTAATGTTTTGTTTTGTTTTTTTTGACAGAGAGAGAGAGAGAGAGAGAGAGACAGTGCAAGAGGGGAGGGGCAGAGAGAGAGGGAGACATAGAATCTGAAGCAAGCTCCAGGCTCTGAGCTGTCAGCACAAAGCCCCATGTGGGGCTCAAACTCAGGAATGGCGAGATCATGACCTGAGTCAAGGTCAGATGCCTAAATAACTGAGCCACCAGGCGCCCCTTCAGGCATTTTTTAAGTTGTGGTAAAATATATGTAACAAAAAATATCATCTTTTTATCCATTTTAATTCCACAGTTCCATGGCATTAAGTACATTGGCAAGGTTATATAAATCACTACTATTCTAAAGAATTTTTTTTAAGTTTATTTATTTATTTGGAGAAAGAGAGACAACACGCAGGGGAAGGGCAGAGAGAGAAGGGGAGATAGGATCTAAACCGCATTCCCGCTAACAGCAGAGAGCCCAATGCTGGGCTTGAACCCACGAACTGTGAGATCATGACCTAAGCCAAGATTGCCTGCTTAACCAACTTAGCCACCCGGATGCCCCCTCTTCTAAAGAACTTTTAAGGGCACCTGGTGGCTCAGTCAGTTAACGGTCCAGCTAATGGTATCGGCTCTGGTCGTGAGCCGATACGTGAGCCGTTTGTGAGTCTGAGCCCTGCATCAGGCTCTGCGCTGAGCCCGCTTGGGATTCTCTCTTTCCCTCTCTCTCTGCCCCACCCTGCTTGTTCTCTCTCTCTCTCTCAAAAAAAAAAAAAAAAAAGAAAAAAACACTTTAAGAATTGAAACAATATGTAACAAGGCCTTAAAATTATTCAGCAGATTTTACCAGTACTTTCGCTAAAGAATAATTAGAAATGCAGACCAAAAATGTCTAAGAAAAGATGCTCTGTGTAATATCATTTATAATAGCAAAAGGGGGATATGGAGAGGCTGGCAGAAGAAACACTAAATGTTCATGGAGGAAGACAGTAGTTAAATAAATCTTGGTTTATCTATATGCTCAGAAAACACGTGAGGGTAGAGAGAGAGAACAATACGTTTATAATGTCTCACTTCGATTAGAAGAATTCTAGGGTTTTTTTTTTTCCATTTTCCTCATGTTTTTCTCTATTTTCTTTATTTTGTTTAAGGAATACGTACAGCTTTTATCATGTTTAAAGTGTTATTTGCAGAAGAGGCACTGTGACAAAACCTATGACCGCTCCATGATCATATTAAATTTGAGAAGAAAAAAATTATCTGTCTCCTCCTCTTGCCTCTGCCCATGATGTAATTTTTACAAACTCTGAGCTACTTAAGCAAGGAAAGTCTGACTGAACTTCAAAAGCCCATGCAGATTTTTGAAACTTCTGGGCTCAGCCTTTTTTCACTTCAAAATATTTTTACTTGCTCAGTATTTGTTCAAAAGTTACATGTGATACTTATAGAATCCTGCATACCATGTGGTTGTAATACCTCACCTCAAGTTCGTAACCTGCCAGATATAATTCTTCGGACTACTGATCGCTGACATTTCTCCTTGAGCCTCTGTAGCTATCATTTGTTTCTTTCATTGCCTTCTCCGCTGCTCACTCATGGGAGCGATAATATCATACTGGCTTTTGGGAAACTGCCCCCCAGACACACTGTGAACTAAGGATTAGAGACGAGGAGATAGAACAGGATCCAGGCAACAGATGATAATGACCTGAACTCAGCCACAAGCATCAGAGGTGGAAAGAAGAGGAGAGATGCAAACAACATTAAGGAGACAGAGCTAACAGGGTTTGGTCACTGATGGGAAGGGATGAAGAAAAAGAAGAGTCGGTGATGACTCCTGGGATTTTTGCCTTGGTTGACTCAGTAGGCAGGGCTGTGATTCTCCAGCAAAGGAACAGAGAAAGCGCAGCAAGTATTATAGGAAAGCAGCAATGGTCCAGTTTAGAGGATGTGCGAGATCTAACAGCTCAGAGCCCACTGATATTCACCGATCCTTGGAAGTGACCTATTCAGAGCTGAATTCCTACATGTTCTATGCCTCCCTCTGTTCATTTCAAGTGAGCGTTTTAAGAGAGTTCTAACAAGTCAGAGCTTTATGACCAGCCAGGTGAACAAGCCATTTTGATTTTTTCCAGTACATATCTGAGCAGTTGCATGGAGTCTCATAGGTTAACCATCACATATAAATAGATTGGTTACCTCTACCTTTCAAAATAATCCCATCCCTCCCTTCCAGCATCCTCTGTCACCTCCCCTGAGGCACCCTATGCTCTTAACACACTGAATCCATCAGTCCCTGAGCAGAACCAGCTTTTTCTCAAAGGTATTGTTTTTATAACAAGACAAAACACTTAGTATCCCTTCCTCAGGGGCACCTGGTGGCTCAGACAGTTAAATGTCTGTCTCTTGATTTTGGCTCAGATTGTGATCTAACGGTTCATGGGCTCCAGCCCCACGTTGGGCTCTGTGCTGACAGCATGGAGCCTGCCTAGGATTCTCTCTCTCGCCCTCTCTCTCTCTCTCTGCCCCTACCCTGTTTGCTCATGCTTTCTCTCTCTCTCTTGAAACAAATAAATAATCTTTAAAAAAAATAAATAAACACTTAAAAACAAAATCACACGACTCTCTTCTGCCAAGTCTGAACTTGGCCTCAAAAGTCTTTTCATGTTCTTGATTACCAAGTGCTCAGTTGGAATACCAGATAAAACTTCTTTCCATCTCAGCTATGGGGCATTAAAGTATTCAGCAGACTATATTATAACCTAATGGCTTTCTGCACACAATACCTTGACCATAGACAATAAGAAATGTTTTTAAAATGACAGGATTCAATTGCTTAATCTCATCAGCATAAAATACATACAGCCTCCACATGAGAAGAACAAAGTACATGAAAACTGGCATTCTTTACTCGCTACAGAAAAGTGATAATTTTTCTCCACTAAATTACAACTTGCTCAGCTACTTGAAGTAACCGTAAGAGAGACATACCTGTTGAAGTTTATGAGGTATAGAAAAGCAGTCCGTGGGGCAGGTCCATTCCAGTGGATGGTATAGCCCTTCTCCAGCATGATCACAGGCTGGTACTGTGGAAAGGTGGCCTTCTGATTAATGCCTCGGAGCACCATCGGATAGGAGGGATACTCATCTCGTGCGATGGTCATCGTCAGATTCTGAGTGCTCCATGTCTGGACATAAACCTTCAAAAAATAATTAAGAATGAAAGGGAAGGGGGCGCCTGGGTGGCTCAGTCGGTTGAGCAGCCAACTTCGGCTCAGGTCATGATCTCGCGGTCCGTGAGTTCGAGCCCCGCCTCGGGCTCTGTGCTGATGGCTTAGAGCCTGGAGCCTGTTTCGGATTCTGTGTCTCCCTCTCTCTGACCCTCCCCCGTTCATGCTCTGTCTCTCTCTGTCTCAAAAATAAATAAACATTAAAAAAAAAAAAAAAAAAAAGAATGAAAGGGAAGAAGACTCTTAATTACAGAGAACAAACTGGTGATTCCCAGAGGGGGAGGTGGGTGAGGGGATGGGTGAAATAGGTGATGGGGATTAATACACTTATCAGGGCACCTGGGTGGCTCAGTCGGTTGAGCGTCCAACTTCAGTTCATGATCTCGAGGTTCGTGGGTTCAAGCCCTGCGTCAGGCTCCGTGCTGACAGCCCAGAGCCTAGAGCCTGCTTCAGATTTTGTGTCTCCCTCTCTCTCTGCCCCTCCCTTCCCTCTCAAAAATAAATAAACACTTAAAAAAACTTTTTTTAAAGCACACTTACCATGGTGAGCACTGAGTGATACATAGAATTGCTGAATCACTATATTATACACCTGACACTAACACTGTATGTTAAGTCTACTGGAATTAAAACTAAAAGCTTGATACAAACTTTTAAAAAGAATTAAGGAGGAGAGAGCAAAAGCTTAAATAGCTAAACAAACATTTCCAGCACAAAGTCCAGTGTCTCTACTTTCAGAACAGAGGTTCTGTGATCTGAGCCAGACTAAACGAGTAGAAGCCAACTTCATCGTAAGTTATACTTAAAATGAAGCCCCACTTAAACTGAAATGGTAAAACCAGACCAAGCATTCTGCTAGCCAAGATCTTCATCATCTCCTCCGCCACAACGGGCCAGCTTATTCATCAGAATATAAAGCCTTTGCGGCTTACACAGCTTGTCAAAGAAATACCTCAGTCTGAAGAACACACATCCAAAAAAAACCCGTAAATTAACGTGAAACCTGATACCCTCCAGTCAGATCTGAAAGCCTTTTCTCTAAAACAAGAGATGGAAAATTGAAATATCTTAGAGCTTCGGCTTTTCATTTTCCATGACCTACATCAGCCCAAGAAGTCATTTTTCACCCATTCAAAAAAAAAAAAAAAAAAAAAAAAAAAAGGCTTTATAAAGCACTTTACAAAAACTGGAAAAATATATTAAACAGAGACAACTTTGAGAATTCTGAATTTATTCCAGTGGTATTTGAGCCCTTGCTCTGCCAAAACAAAACCTTCCCCAAATGCATCCTCTAAAGAACAAACCTCAGAACAATTTCCTAAAGCAAATCAGTATCCTGTAACAGAATTCCCCAGAAGTCTTAAAACATTTGCAGAATACTGTATTTAATCCACAATATTTCTCTATTTTTCTTCCTGTCATTTCTACAGTTTTGTACATATTGAGCCAGGAAAGCTTAAGTCTTATTTGTGTTTCAACACAATACTCTCCTTTCTGATACCACTTAAAGATTTAAAATAGATGGGAAATATATATTTTGAGATTACTGACTGTCTTCATTTAAATATATATATATTTAGTATGTACTATATATTATAGTTACTACAAATAACATACTTATTTTTTAATTATTATTATTTTAATGTTTATTAATTCTTGAGACAGAGACAGAGCGTGAACAGGGGAGGGGCAGAGAGAGAGGGAGACACAGAATCTGAATCAGGCTCCAGGCTCTGAGCTGTCAGCACAGAGCCCGACGTGGGACTTGAAACCACGGAACTGTGAGATCATGACCTGAGCTGAAGTTGGACGCTTAGCTGACTGAGCCACCCAGGCACCCCATAACATACTTATTTTTAAACACAGGTTTATATTTAACCTGTAGGTTATATATAATACATATTGTTTTTAAAAATGTTTATATTTAACCTGTATTTATTTATAGGTTATATAAATATCATATATATACATGTATATATTACAAAATATAAGTTAAAATAATAAAATATTAAAACTACATAAAAAACAAGTTATATATAACAGGTTATATATAATATATAATGGGAGATAGATAGATAGACAGATAGATCTCCTCCCTTCTTCCAAATCCGGGAAGATATGAGGTAGCACATATTATTACCTTAATTCTCCTATGTTACCACCTTTTTTCCTGAGCCCCTTTAACCCTTGGGTTAGCAAAAAACAAGCATCCCATTAAAATATATTTACAAATAGCTAAGTAATTGTTATTCTATCTTGAGATCCAGGTGTTCTACCCTTTGCTTAAAGACATAAAGTCTTCTACAAATGTCTGCAGATCTGGGCCCCCAGCCCAAATCCAAAATTCTCAGGAAAAAATTTCTGACCTGTGGTCCTACCATTCCCAGAGCCTCCTAGGAAGTATTAGATGACTTATTTCTTTCTTCATCCTTCAGTAAAAAGTGAATTACTACTCTGCTTTATAAGATAGAAGGATCAGGTTCACATTCTCAAATACGCTTGAAATCCAAAGGGTTGACAGATGTGTTTATAATAATTTTTTATTTCCTTGGTGAGTACACACCACTTTCAGACAGACACATACACACGAAACTTAACTAAAACTATAGCTACAAAAAGGAGCTGAAAGCTTTTTGTTTTAATTCTAAAATTTCTTCTTCTTTTTTTTTTTAAGTAGGCTTCGTGCTCAGTGTGGAGCCCAGTGTGAGACTTGAACTCACAACCCTGAGATCAAGACCTGAGCTGAGTTCAAGAGTTGGATGCTTAAACGACAGAGTCACCAAAGCACCTTGTAATTCTAGAATGTCTATAGCTTCCTAGGTATTGATAGGTTACTTAGTTTTAGCAGGCAATTCTGATTAGGAATAAAATGAAAGGGGGGCACCCGGGTGGCTCAGTTGGTTGAGCTTCCGACTTCAGCTCAGGTCATGATCCCAGGGTTCGTGGGTTCGAGCTCCATGTTGGGCTCTGTGCTGACAGCCTGGAGCCTGCTTCAGATTCTGTGTCTCCCTCTCTCTCTCTGTCCCTCTCCCACTCAGACTCTGTTTCTCTCAAAAATAAACATTTAAAAAAATTTTTTAAGAAGAATAAAATGAAAGGAAAAAAGAAATTACATTTTAAACCATGTTTTCTTCTTTACTAGAGCTAATTCTCCATTTTTTCCTTGTTCTTCCCAGGACTTAGGCAAGAATAACATTTTTTTTTTCCCATATTGGAATGAGAAATCCCACAACAAAGAAGCTAATACTCCTTTAAAGTAAGTCAGGAGACTCCTTCCCATCTTCATCCCTCTGCCAGATTCCCTAATTTAGTAGAGATAATGACCCTGAGAGCAAAGAATAAATCCCCCTCTCAGGGGGCACAGCTGTCGCATGACAAGGAAACCTGGCCTAAGACTCAGGAAATATGGGTTCTCACGCCAACCATATCCCAACTATATTTAACCAAGGGCGAGTCGTACTATTTCTGTTGGACCCACTTTTCCACCTGTTTAATTAATTTGGAGCAGTGGAACCTTAAATAAAACTGTACGAGTCCATGGGGCACCAAAGTGGCTCAGTCCATCAAGCGTCTGACTCTGATCTCTGTTCAGGTCGTGACCTCACTGTTTGTGAGTTCGAGCTCTATGTCGGGCTCCATGTTAACAGTGCAGAGCCTGCATGGGATTCTCTCTCCCTCTCTCTCTGCCCCTCTCCCGGGCTTGCTCACATACGCTCTTTTTCTCTCTCTCCAAATAAACAAACTTAAAAAAGTCTGTCTGAGTCCATGACTCCCAATGATTTTATTTTTCTTTTTTCCTAAAGGAAGCTCATGCCTTGGAAAGTATCGACCATGCTGAGGAGCAGAGGAGTACTCCTTGTGGAAGTGGTGCTGTTAGGAGCTGGGTAGGAATCAGGCACCAGAGAGCATTCTGGCCTACCTGGGCATAGTTCCCGCTGCAGACCACTGCATTCCATTTGGTAATATTCACGCAGCTTGGGTGGCGGATCAGGTAATTGTCGATTCTTCCCACATACGCATCCTTGTATCCTGTCACAGAGCCGTCGATGTCGTGGAATATGGAGTTCTTATCACCATCCAGCTCACAATCTTCAAACCAGGGGCCAGGCTTCCCAAAGAAGACATTCAGAGAGACCTGCCAGCAGTGAAAGACAAGGACATCACAAAATGAAGGCTTCTGCATTCCTGGCCAGCGTCCCCTGCAAGGATCCAACTGCATATCCCTTACAACTGCTTTGAGGTCAGAGCAGTTCTGAGTCACAGTTCATAGTTGTCAACCACAGCACCCAAAGTTTTCACTTAATCATGACATGGTTCGTTGGGGGGGGTGGGGGTGGAAATTACAAAGCCTTGTGGAGTTCAAGTGGCAAATGTTAAAAATATAGCTGGTGTTTCCCTTTATCTTCCATTTAAAAACTATGACCTGCTCTCCAGACAAAACTAACCTATGGTAAGAGAATCAGAACAGTTGTGGGGAAGGGAAATATGGAGCCATGCATATTTGTTAAAAATTATAAACCTGACACTTAGGATGTGAGCATGTCCCTGTATGCAAATTATACCTCGATTAAATAGTCTGTTATAAATTCTATCTTCTGAGTTAGTTCGTCATTTTATTTCACTCCAAATGCTTTAGTTCTTGTTCATTTGACTCCTTACACCCCCCCCCCCCACCAAAAAACATGTACAGTTTCAAATCAAAACACAGGCCAAGTGTTGCCTTGGTATGCTGGGTGACCAATGAACTCACTCGAATCTGCTAGAAAGTGTATGTTACTTTCTCGTCAACATAGACCAAACCCAGCTCAGTAATTTTTATATCAGGTAGAGTTAATTTAAAGCTTTTGTTAAACATGTAGTACACAACTGCAAAGCAGGCTGCAGATTACATGTTTTATAGTCTTTAGCTGTTTCTTATTAGTGGTAAATTATTCATACTATTCAAGGGGTGCAGACACACCTTTTTTTTTTTTTTTTTTTTGACAGAGAGAGCACAAGCAGGGTAGGAGTAGAGAGAGAGGATCCAAAGCAGGCTCTACACTGACAGCAGCAAGGCCGATAGGGGGGCTCAAATTCACCAACCCTGAGATCATGACCTGAGCCAAAGTCAGACACTTAACTGACTGAGTCACCCAGGTGCCCCATCATGCTCAGATGATTTAAAGTCAAACTGAACGTCTAAATGATAAGCAATTCAATGAAAAATCATTGACGTCTGGGACACATGGCTGGCTCTAGGTTCTTAGTCGTACGCTTTTTTTCTCATTTCCCTTGTACATCCTGTTGTTAAACCTAAGAGAAGTTTGGGCATGTTTCCCACTTTTCAGGGAGCACAAATGTGGCAAACCATTCCCTTTACAAGCTGTTCCCAGGGTGTGAGCACCATCAGACCTCCTGGATGATGACCACCGCGTTTGCACGGCAGGGATGTTAGAAGTCGGAACTCCACAACCAACACAACACCTGATGAACTGTTTCTCAGAACGACTGTGTCATCGTCACTGCAGCTCCATGTACGGAGGTCTGTGTGCACAGCAGGTGAACACCCGGCCTCCACACTGGAGAGCTGCTCCAAAGACCGTCCTATTTACTCATGTGGGAAGCTACCTGCTAGTGTCGCCCTCCCTCTTCCCCTGCAGTCATGCGGTCGAAAAGAGAGCCAGCCAACCAAGCTGGCATCCCAATTTGCACCTGTGCCTCTGTTTCCTGCCTCAGCCATTCTGGAAAACCAGATACAGGCTTTGGTAAACTATCTCATGTTCTATTTTAAACTAGGCTACCACAGAGTCAGCCCACGGACGTGAATGAGAGAGGCATGAGCCACTTCCCAGTCGTGGCCGCCTGTGGAAGCGGCGAGCGAGATGGTCTGAGACTCAATCTCCACGTACCAAGGTCGTTTTGGAACTGGCAAGATGGTGGAGGGAGAGGTACGTAACCTTACTGTCCTGTGTACTAACGGTACAGGGGTCACCGATGAAACTACTAAGAAAACAAACGATTCCTGTGGGCCACTGTACTGTAAACAATGATTTCTCAGTCTTCTTTGCAGTCTTCGTAAAAACCTTCCGACAGTTTTTATCCATATTTGCTTTATACCACCCCAGGACTCCTCTTCTTCCCCATCCTTTTATCCTGTTTCCCCAAAAGAATAAGCCCCAGACAAGTAGAATACCAGGCAGAACTCAAATCACTTCATAGATTATCACAATGAACTTCCCCAAATCCTCTGGTTCCTATGAAACTCTACCATCCTCAGTCCCGCGCTATCATTTTAAGACACTGTCCCTTTCGAGATATCACTTGAATGTCAAAAATACCCCTGGTCACATGGGATCTCTGTTCTCACCTTGAACTCAACGGGACAGCGTGCATGGAATGAGGAGTCTCTTTTGCATGTATTTCTCCTCCCAGCTGTAAAGACTCGTACGAACACTTGGTTCGTGTGTTTGTCTCTGGGGATGCGCTACCCCTCTTGCTCCTGTCGTGGTCACCACATAGGTACCGTAAGAACATACTTACGTGTGGACCAAACTTCACGAGGGAGATGTTATTCCTGGGAGTTATCTGCCAGGGATTCTTCACAAGGAAGCCGATAGCACTGGTGTACCTATCTGGAGTTGGCACATATTTTTTGAAAGTGCACCTGGTTAGATGAATGGGCCCGTCATAAATCTGAAAGCCTCTAATTGGGAACGTCCTGTTGAAATACAAGATTGTGTTTAATGTGCATGGGCCCATCCCTGCACCGGCACGTCACTTACAAGTTTGTTTTATAAACACTGTTGAATATCTCATACACGCTAAGCACAATTCTAGGATACAGCGGTACCATGACAAAATCCCCGAGCAAAACGGTGGAAAAGGCAGACAGAAAAACAAGGATAATTTCAGGCAGTGAGTGTTGTGCAGGCAGAGACACGGTAATACAATAGGTTGGGTAGAAGAGAGACGCTGTTTTGGACAGAACGGAGGCCTCTCTGAAGAGGTGATTTTTGCTTCCTTGAATCAACTCAGTCAAGACCTTTTGTTTGGGAACTCCTATACTTCGGTTTTGGTTCCAAAATCTCTGGCAGGAGAATAAAAGACCAATCTGTGCTTTCACAGAGAGAACCTCCTTTCAAGCCACTAAATGATAGTAATAAGATGAAATGATACACTTAAAAGCATAAAAGTGTAAATCCTCAAGGCTTACTATGTCAAAGGGGTTGGCTGGATTGAGAAATTTGGTTTATTCATTTTCCTCCTTTCTGTTCAAACACAAACTCCTTAACCTACTAATCATATATCATTAATTATAATTAAGGTACAAAACCCATAATATTCTGGATCCCTTAGGTTTCTCCCCCTGTTAAATTCTTTAACGGCACTGCAGAGGATTCCTACAGCAACATCAGTTTACAACTTGGCAGTGTTTTACAGTAAAAACATACATGCCAGCAAGAAAATGAAGTAGCCTGCTTAAAAATCTATGCACCTTGATGAACGTCTAAGGATATATCCCAAAATGGCTCTCTCTCATAGAAAAAGTTGTAAAGAGACAGTAAAATAAACACTGGATCCACTGACCAAGGAGGACTCTTTGTTTTAGAAAATCTTCCTTCATGAAGAAGCGATAAGAATTTTGAAACAAATCTGAAGGCCACATCGAATCAAAATTTTGTACACCTGAAACTAACATAATATTGTATGTCAACTATACTTCAATTAAAAAAGAAAAATGGAGGGGGTGGCACCTGGGTGGCTCAGTCGATTGAGCGTCCAACTCTTGATTTTGGCTTCGCTCATGATCTCACAGTTGTGAGATCGAGTTCCATGGCGGGCTCCACGCTGGTGGTAGGGCCTGCTTAAGATTCTCTCTGCCCCTCTCCTTCCTTTGCCCCCTCCCCCACTCATGAGTGTGCACTCTCTCTCAAAAAAGAAAAAGAAAAAAGAAAAAGAGAGAGAGAGAAAAAAGAAAAACACTAGAGGCCAATGTCAAGTGAAAAGAATGGAACTGGGCACCATCATACTGTAGCCAAACGCTAGCCGATATACAGCTATTTTTCATTACACATTAGAAGAGACAGCTACAGCCCAATCTTGACAGGCACATCACAGCGATGAAGGCAGACTAACAGGGTTTGAATCCCACCTCAGCTACTTTTAGTAAGCTCCTCATTTATAAAGCAGGATAATGACAGTACCTACCTCACTGGGCTTTGCGAGGATTAAGTGAAGAATAAAGTATTTAGAACGGGGCCTGACACATGGCAAGCACTTAATAAACATTAGCTATTAAAAATCCACGAAGTTTCTTCCCTCATGGCTTCCACAGTCTGACTAACAGGAGGGCTACACAGAGCGTAGCTTATAAGGGCATTCAGGATTTCCCAACAACAAGCAAAGGGGGAGTGGAACCAAGCTCACTCTTTGCCAGAGGCTAGTAAAAGCCCTTTTGCCAACACTCACCTCGCTGCCCCTCAAAGTGAGCAGTCTGTGTGGCCCATCCCCCTGACCCATCCTAGCCCAATGCCTACAGTGTATAACTTTAAGGGAACTGATGCTTGATGAATTCTGGCAGCGGGTCCAACATAAGACCTTCAGAACATGAGTTGTTCTTTGTTTTTCTCACAAGTAAAATGAGGACAATTCCAAACTGGGTCTCAGAACCGAGGTATGGGTTAATTACTTACTAGTTCCCTAAAAGCTCTAAAGTATCTTTCTGGTGCTAAGTACTATTTTAATGACTCTGTGATTATTTTGACAGAAAACATGCCAAAAGTCTGCTCTGTACAGCTGAAACACTGGTAATTACACAGCCGTGGTTCAGTTTTGAGTCAGCTTTGGCATCTATCAACTCTTATTTTCTAGGACTTTTTTCAATAAGTTATTTCCTTTTTCCAGTGGCTATTTCTGCAAACCCACCTCACAAATTGAGGCAAGAGTGACCTAACGTCATAGTTTACAGTTTGGCCACTTTCTGTGGCTCAAGAAAGAAGAAAACAAAAAAGTCAGCAGCTTATATAAGGCCTTAAGCAAGAAATGAAAAACAAGATAGTTTCCTTCGTTAATTAATAATGAAATCTAAAGTGCTTGATAGTTAATGCTCCAAAATTCCAGAGTCTACCCAGCTGTAATAGTAATGATATAATAATAATAATAATAGTAATAATAATAAGATAAGGTGGGGAAAACCATCACAGAGGGAACCAATGCACCCAGGATTATTGCAGAAACTTCCGATAAGGGTTAGGTTTTCATTTATTGTTCAAATTTAACAGTCTACTGCTAAAGCAATGCTTACCTGTTCCTAGGTAGGGTCCGAGGCTTCTGGTCTATTCCTCCAGTGCCTACATATTTGTTCTGACCACCCTGAAAGCCATAATTCCTGCTCTCCCCAACAAAGAGAGATTCGGATACCTCCTGGCTGGAACCTTCATCACTGGGGAAGCTTCCATCACTGTTAAAATGAGAATAACCGTTACCTCCCACCTCCAGGAAATTTAAATTGGCCCTCAAATCCAGACACGCCATAACTTAAAAGCTAAAAATTTGCAAAACAGATAGGAGCTTTTTCTAATGCATATTATCAAGTCATCAAAAAGTCCTTCTAAGCTGTGAACATACCTCGTATAAATTAATACATGGTTTGCACATGAAACAGGTGACATTTCATTTAACAGCAACAATTGATTATTTTAGTCTGCAACAACCATATTGTACATGGGGGATGAACTTGCCCTGAGTTTAACACTTAGATGACAGTCATATTTAAGACAGTACCCAAATAACTCTTGTCTGGAGAAAAATATGTAACATTAAAAGTTCGGTTCTTAAAGATCACTGCAAAATTAGACCAGGTTCTAAGAAAGAAAATATTTAAATATTTTTTTAATGTTTATTTATGTTTGAGAGGAGGTGGGGTGGGGAGATACAGAATCTCAAGCAGGCTCCAGGCTCTGAGCTGTCAGTCCAGAGCCCGATGTGGGGCTCAAACTCACCGGCTGTGAGATCATGACTGAGCTGAAGTCGGACACTTAACTTAACCGACTGAGCCACCCAGGTGCCCCTAAGAAAGAAGATATTTAATATGCTCCCAACTTTTCTTCCCTTCCTCTCAAGTGTTTTCTCCTAAGCAAAAAAATATGACAGGCCAATCCTTCTACAGAATTCCAGCTATATTAACCTATGACTTTGGTGCGAATTCAATTAATTAAGAAAAATGTATTTTGGCCCTCTAGTGGTATCAGGAAGTGGGTGCTGTTTTGTTTGTTTTTTCAACTGCCAACGTAATGATAGAACAATCCATGTGTGATCAAACCCACCCCTCCCCCCAAACACACACACACACACACACACACACACACACACACACACACACACACAAAACCAGGGCTGTTTTACCTTACAGCTTTGAAATAATCAGATAAGTATTTTAAAAACAATTACAAACCTGGCAAAGGTCAGTCCTATTCCATTATCTGCAAATCTATGAGAAAAGAGAATAAAAGAACATTTAATTTATCACCTCATGTAAGAGATAATTTCTCTCAATATTTAATTTTTGGGAAAATCCAGGAGGTTCCAATAATGTTTACTCCCCAAGACCACAAGAAAATGTTTCACTTCCCAATAACTTAAAGCACACACTCCACAGTGAAGGTAGCGTTGCTGATTACCGGCCACATGACCTTGGGTAAGGCATTCGCCTTGACTCTCTCTCAGTTTTCTCACCTAGAAGTTGAACCGAGAACATAACCTTCCTCAATGGATACTTGAGGGCATTGAACATACTAATTAATGCCAACCCTTTAGGACAGTGCCTGTACACAGTAACCAGCACACAAGTGTGAGCTATATTATTTTTATGACTATTTTTGAAAACAATTAGGTCATGGGATTCTCTTCCAATTTTTCAACATTAATACCCAAGCTATTTCTACAGATTTAATACAAAACTAATTTTTTGCATGATGAAAGTCAGAGGTGACAGTAAAATGCCAAGAAGCTAATGTCAGTGCCAGTCGGAAAAAAAACATGTTTTTCTAGACTCTTGAACACCAAATCTTAGTTCAACATACATCAGACTTCTAAAATTATGCAAACGGGAAAAAATTAAGATGCTTACTGCCTCAAGTCGTATTAAGCCATAAGTCAACAGACTTAGTAAGGTGGAATTCACGATTTGTATTTGTAATGGCAGTGGGAGAGCAACAGAAAAACTTCTGAGTTTCCAAAAGGAAGGGAAAAAAATCCAGGTAGTTTCAAAATCTTTATTTAGCTCTCTGACATAGACGATACTTGTTATATAAAGTTAAATCCGCAACTCCTGTTCAATCTCATCAAAAAACTCTCGTGTCACCAGATGAGTTCAATTCCAATAAAAGCAACAGAAAGAATGATTCCAAACATTTGCTGCCTATGAGCGCGAGCAAACACTTCCTCAGAGCTCACCCCGTCTGTTAGTAATAATAGTAATATGATTCCAGGGGTGCCCGCTGGCTCAGGTAGGAGAGCGGGTGACTCTTGATCTCGGGGTCGTGAGGTCCAGCCCCACATTGAGTGTAGAGATTACTAAACATAAATAAATTTTTAAAAATAATAATAATATAATTCCAGAAACTATCACTGTATTTTCAGCACACTGGGTTGTTTAAAATTGCCTTAAAAAAATAAACACATAGGTGCCATCAGATAATGACTTTGTAGAGAATACCTACGCTGAATTCTGAACGACAATGTCTCCCCCTCTGACCCAAGCTCCATTGTCATTATTTTTAAAAGAAATGAGCCTGTCAATTAAAGCAGCAACACGTGGCTTTTCAGGGTCCGCATCCTGATGAGGCCTAAACCTTGGAGTTTAAAAAAAAAAAGAAGAAAAAGGACTTTTTAAACAAGCATTGGAAATCATTTATTTTACAATTGTAAGCTTAAGTGTCAGAAGGCAGGATTTACATATGACCAAGACAAACAAAATCTTAATGCACAATTTACAACTTAATTATTTGTATTTCAGATACTGAAAAAAAATTACATTTATTTATAGAAGTTTCCCAAGAACTGCTTTCATATTTTCTTATTGTTTTAAAGCAACTTACATTATAGAAGAGGACACTACAGAACATTCTAAGCACTAAAACCATTTCAAAACAAATAAATAAACAAAAACCTCAGACTAGGAAATCTGGTATGTTTTCACAAATTCTTAACTACATGGCACTAATATAAACACACTGAATAAATTCATCAGGTATTTTAACATACATATATGCAAACTAGAGTATTATTTGAGTTGTGTGCTAGTGAGATGTTTTAGATACAGAGATAAAACTAGTTCAATATTTAAAATGCCTAAATTTAAAACAGAGTGTATTTAATTAACTTGTTAATTACAAAGACTGAATTTTACTTCTTCTTTCTCTTCCTTCTACAACACTTACAAGGACCTTAATGAAAAGGTCAAAAAAATTGGTCTCAAACCACTATATAAATCAAATAAATAATTCCATAAAGCCACCTGGTTTTTAAATGTTTGCTTATTGAAAGAGAGAGAGAGAGAGAGAGAGAGAGAGAGAGAGAGAGAATCCTAAGCAGACTGCATGCTGTCAGCACAGAGGCCAACAAGGGGCTCAAACTCATGAACCATGAGATCATGACCTAAGCCGAAATCAAGAGTAGGACACTCAACTGACGGAGCCACCCAGGCGTCCCAAGGCCACCTATTTTTTAAAAAAGATCATTTCTATCTTAATTTTTACAAAGCTGGGGGGTGGGGATGGGGGAGAAACAACTAGATAATTTTCCAAAAACCAATTCAGCAGGCTGAGATTTTCAAACCATGCAGTCAGGAAATACCATTTGTACAAATGCCATTACCATAGTTGCTGGCACGGTAGATGCTATCATGGGAGAAGACGACATGCACAGAAAACAGCAAGTGAGAAGGTCCTTAGGCATGAGTGAGCTTGGCCAAGGAACAAACAAATTGGCTGGAGAGTAAGAAGCATGGGGCAGAGGACAGAGAAGTGAGCATATGCCAGGCAATGTGAGGGCCTAGGGAGAGCAGGACACAAGGCAGGTGATGGCCAAAGAGTACAAAGTTTTAGTTATACAATATAAATAAATTCTAGAGGTCTATCATACAGCACAGTGCCTTAGCTAATAATACTCTATTGTGCACTTAAAATTTGCTAAGCCAATAGATCTTAGGGTAAATGTTCTTACCACAAAAACATAAAAAATATTCTTAAATTTTTTTAATGATAACAATAAAGGAAGGTGAGAAAACTTTGGGAGATGATGGCTATGTATATGACCTTGATGGTGGTGATGGTTTCGTGGGTGTATACCTATCCCCAAACTCCCTGAGATGTATACATTAAATAGACACAGGTTTTTAGACGGTAGTCATACCTCAATAAAGCAGGTGGAGAGAGGGAGAGAGGGAGAGAGGGAGAGAGGGAGAGAGAGAGAGAGAGAGAGAGAGAGAGAGGGAGAGAGAGGGAGGGAGACGGAGGGAGACGGACAGTCTTCAGAAACATGGAATCAAGGAAGTGATACAACTGATTTCACTTTTTTCTTATAAACTGGTACTCACTGCTACTTGGTGAAAGGACTGTAGAGAATGGACCATAGGAGACCAGTCTGGAAGCTTTATACCTGTCCTTAGATTGTGTACATGACCCCTTACACTAAAGAGCTCTGACCTAATAGGTGAAATGTCTGACTCTGGGCCATCACCCACTCTCTGGTAATTGCGGTTGCTGCCAAACAGCTTTGCAGTCATTACGCAGTATCAAGCAGATGGAAGAGTTCTGGAAAGAAGACTACACAATGTTCTACAAGAAAGTTAAAAAAAGAAAAAAAAGGATCCTAAAGTAACACTGATTCTCTGCTGTAGCCATCTCACCTTTTCTGAAATTCCAATCCATATACATCAATTGTTGACTGCTTGCTTGGATACCCTTTATTTCTAACCTCTTTCCCACTTGATCTGTAGGCGATAGCTAACTTTCCCAATTTTTCACCATCCTCATTCACGAGCTTTCAGCACACTTTCCAACCTCCCTTAATTGGCCTTGGCCTTAAATACTACCTGGTTTCTGTGCTCTTTCATTCCCTTAGACGAAACGTCCCAATCTGACACCAAGAGCTTTCTTGGGTTACAATTTCCCTTCTTTGGATGCCTATAATTTCACATCTTGAAGACACACGAAAAGGCTCATCTGATTAACTGTTGAGTCAACTTTCCCTTTGTTGTACAGACTAAATATCTTCTGGATCCCATGAGCCTTATGTTTAATTCATGGGCTGGTTTATTACTCATTGTGTTAGTTGTTTTATCATTCTTACTCATGTCTGGACTGTACGAATGTACATGGGCATATTCTACACATGAGTTTATACAAAATTAAATATATACACCAACTGCCAAATGTCTTATTCATCTTCCATAATCAGTTCTTTCCAGTAACAACTTCTAAATGGAGTCTAATTCTCACTATGTATGCATTTATAAACTGGTAAGACAAATAATGAAGAGCAGAGGAAAAATTACCATTATCATAATATACACACATACCCAGTAAAGAACTTCTCAGGCCATTATGGATAAATTGTTTTACTGTCAAGCCTGATTAAAGCACCAATGAA
Source organism: Panthera uncia (assembly GCF_023721935.1). Lineage (NCBI taxonomy): Eukaryota > Metazoa > Chordata > Mammalia > Carnivora > Felidae > Panthera > Panthera uncia. The sequence continues at coordinate 13,957,459 of NC_064807.1, forward strand.
TTTCTGAAATATATTTTCTCATTCATCCATTCATACACACACACAATTTTTTAAGGCAGGGAAGAGAAAATCAATTGTGTTGTGTTTAAGCATTTTTCTGTTAATACTAAGCAAAGTACACATTACTAGTTCTACCAGTTAAAATAAACTCTTAAAAAGCAGCCGTGTCCTGTCAGCAAAGATTTCTTTGTTTTGCAAGTTAATATCCTCTTCTTGGTTCATAGTCCACTGTCATCTCTATGCTTCTTTTTCTTTTAAAGTTTATCTCCTATCTTCCCATTTCATATCTTGCTTAGCTATTAGGTGTCCAGTAACTTGTGTTTTATTTAAATAACGTCCAGAGTTTCCTGGTTTCTCAAATGTCATCTGATCATTGCTTTAAAATATTTCAGGCTCAACTTGACCTTTAAGTAGTCCTGATGAGTAATTTTACTAACTGTACTTTCTCCAGTTTTCTCCTGGCCTCGTGCCTTATTACTGTGTCGCAAAGATCTTGCCTCACACTTAAGTGGACTTACCAACCTACAGTGAGGATCCTATCTTATTCCCTTGTGAACAGTAGGGCCTGGTGTCTTTTTCTTAAATATCTATCAAAAGAGCCTATTAAACCTAGCACCCTTTAGAAACTATAAGTTGGTGGGGCGCCTGGGTGGACCAGTCTGCTAAGTGTCCAACTTTAGCTCAGGTCATGATCTTGCAGTCTGTGAGTTTGAGCCCTGTGTCATTCTCTGTGCTGACAGCTCAGAGCCTGGAGCCTGCTTCAGATTCCGTCTGTCTGTCTGTCTGTCTCTCTCTCTCTCTGCCCCTTCCCCGCTTGCACTCTGTCTTTCTCAAAAATAAACAAACATTAAATTAAAATAATAATAATAATAATAATAATAAAGAAACTAAGTTGGTCAATCAACTTGAAGTATAGGAAAAAAACACGTACGCAGTTTCTGCTGAATAGGACTTTAAGTTGCCATCTTTTCCAGAAACTTTTATTTCCATTGGAGACATGTTATTTATTTTGGCTCTCATAGAGCACATAGAAGAACTCTGTTGAAATGTTCTCCCTATCCCAACCACATTTTGCGGTTACAAAGGGGGGCAACATAGAGCCCAGAGACGATGGGACTCTGAGACTACAAACAACTGAACCAAACTAGCTTGCTCATCAAGTTCAAGACCTTTCTCTGTGAAATACATTTCAATGCAATGTTCCATTTTGACCACTAACAATAAATTCGATAGGCCTTGGTTTTCAGGAATTACACCAAAATGTCTTAGCTTGTTTTTCAATGAATCATGTTCTATGTTAGGCCAAATGTAGACCCTGTTTTCAACACCTCTCTCTCCTTTTTCTTTCTCTTTCTGAATATCTCTCTAACATCAATTTACAATGGTGAAAAAAGGGGAAAGTATCAACTTCTCTGGCATCTCAATAACATTTTAAAACAAACAAACCAGCCACAGGACCTAGAACAGCAGGGGGAGAAAAAAAAAGTTTCCCCAAAGCCTTCCTACAAGCTTTGAAAACTTTAGTTTAAATGTGTTACTGGAGAACAGAGCACAATGACTTACAACTCAGGAAGTTTTGTTTTGGCAAGATAGGGCCAGAATGTGATGTAAAAGGATGGACTCTACCTTGCGCTGTTATCCAAACAGAGGTATTCTCTTGGGTCTGCCGCACTAGCATTGGTTGTTTTGACACCTTTGTCAATAAATAAGCCAGCCTGGAAAATATAATAAGGGACTGAAGTGAACATGAGTCCTAAGTTATATCTATATACTTCTCATGACTCATGAAAATTACTTGTAGCTTATCACATCCACCAAAGAGAAGGGAGAGGAGCGAAGAGCAAGGCAAAGGTTTTATGAAAACAACTACCTTTCTGGATATTTTTATAATTTTATGTATTCAGTCATTCAACAAATATTTACTTGGTGCCTACCTTGTGGGAGGCACCAAGCGTGATGCATTAACAAGGAAACCGTGGTCTTTGCTGTTGTTGGCATATCCAGTAGCAGGAAGACACGCAATTAAAGAAACAATTACCATCCTGTGTGATAAGCAGTGATGAAGTGAGTAGATGATGCTTTAGCAGCATGTAAGAAGAGGCACCAAATGAGACCTTCCTCATAGATGGGAGACAGAGGATTCAGGGAAGGTCTCCTCAAAGCAGTGACCTCCTAAAGCTGAACGATGAGGGATGGGGAGGACCGAACCACACAAAAGAATGGGTTGGAATGAAGGGTGGCGGGGCATAGGTGGGAAGCAGCTGAAAAACCCGGAGCAAAGTACTCAAGGAAACCGTTGGTACAAAAAGTCTGGAAATGAGGGAGAGCGGGGCACATCTGAGAAGAGACTTAGATGGATGAACAGGAAATGTATGGAGGAGGGGAAAGCAAGGAAGAAAGCTGAAGAGAAACAAATGGTGGACAACATAGAGTCAATGTGCTGGAGTCCATTTAACGAGACTTTTAATAAAGGCAATGTAATTAACCGCACGTTAAGAATGAATGCTCTACCCACAGGATGGATAATGGATCAGAAAGGGAAAGGGGCAAAAAGAGAGATGAGAGATAAGAGATAAGGTAGGACATGACCCTGGTACTCCAGAAGAAAAACAAAGATGACAGAGACTTGGGCAGTAGTAATGGGGGAAAATGGATACGGTGAGAATTCTTTATGAGGTAGATACTGCTTAGCAATGAACAAAACGTCTAAGGGTGAGGGAGAGGGAGCGATAAAGGTTCATATCTTTCTGTTTGGGCAATCAGGTGGCCGGTGGTTTCATTCAGTGAGACAGAGATATGGGAATGGGTCTAGGGATACACATAAGGATTTTAGTTTTGAACACATTTTAGTGATGTGTCCCTGAGACAGCCAAATGTCAGTTGGAAATCAGACATGACTGACCTGTGCCAGATGCAGATTCGGGTGTCATGAGCAACCAAAGCAAAAAGGTCAGTGTTGGTATATTTACAGCTTATCCAAAGATGACAGGTTACTGTCTGAGGACCCCAAGGGTTCTGTTTCCCTTGGCTGTAAAGTATCATTCTGGACAGTCAGTCCCAAATTAAACAATTTAAAACCTAATCATCCGCTCATTATTTAGATATGATATTCTTCTAATCAATAGAATAGATTACTACATGTACTTCTGGTATATGACATTAAAAGTTAATTAGAATAGGATGTTTTTTTATATCACTACCATTAGAAAATTTTGAGGATTTCCACTTTGAAATGGTACTCTCAATAATTACTGGGCTCAATCAACTACTCGGCTTCTGACCAAGGTTTTTTGCTCTCTCAAGTGTTTAAGTGACGCTAAGCTCTTTAAATTATAGCACACTTAGGTCTTTACAGGATCCTCTCAGCATCGTAAATGGGAAGTATTTGTTGAACTTTGACGTGGATCACATCAGGGTAAAGAATCTGGGCACTATATTACATAGTGAAAATACCCAAGTGCCTTGTAAGCACAACATGAGGCAAATACATTTATCACTTGAGGGTGGGAATAAATACTAAATATCATGAAAACCGGTGTTCCTAAATGCTTTTGCTTTAGTTGATCTGTATCATTTTAAATTGGGCCAAATATCATAAACAGTATTTTACCACATAATTCATATGAAATGCCCAATAGGACATTCTACCAGCACTGTGAACTGAGAGAAGAAAGGAAGTATGCTTCTTAACCCACAGAAGCATATCATCTAATGTGTACATCCCTAATAGGTACTAACGATTGGAAAGAAGGTGAGAGGGAAAGAGGGAGGGAAGGAGTGAAGAGGGGAAGGTAGGAGTGAGGGAAGGGACAAGGACACAGGGATCAAGTCCATCATTGTAATTACTCAGATTGTATGCACATGCATGTGTTGGTATATATGCCTGGGTGTGTATAAATGGGATCCGGTATGTAATCCTGAATGTGTCTGCTTTCCTTTTTAAGAATTTTTCTTTAATGTTTATTTTTGAGACAGCGAGGGTGAAAGGGGGAGGAACAGAGAGGGAGACAGAGAATCTGAAGCAGGCTCTGCTGCACTGCCAGTGCAAAGCCAGACATGGGGCTTGAACCCAGCAACCACAAGATCATGACCTGAGCTAAAGTCAGACACTCAACTGACTGAGCCACCCAGGCGCCCCTGTGTCTGCTTTTTTAATCACAAATTACTTTTTGTGATGACAGGTTTTACCTAAAACTGACATTTCTCACTTGTATTTCTCAGCATTCCATCCTTCACCCTGTAAATCACATGAACTGATTTTGTTAAGGCCTAGGAACCTACCTTGAAACTTGAATGGACCCTGTTGTTATAAAATATACCCAACGGAGTGAGTTCTGGTTTTGCTAAGAGCTGCAATCCACTGGATTCTCCAGTAGGTTCCTTGTGGAATAAATACCATATTCCAGCATCCTGTAATTAAAAGGGTGAGATCATTAAAAGCCTTATTTTATAAAGCCACCCTATGAAATGGCTTCAATAGACTAAGTGCTTCAGAAACAAAAATGGATCTTTTTTAAAAAAATTTTCTTGAGTTTATTTATTTATTTTGAGAGTGAGAGACACAGAGGCAGCGTGAGCAGGGGAAGGCAGAAAGAGAAAGAGAAAGAGAAAGAGAAAGAGAAAGAGAAAGAGAAAGAGAAAGAGA